>NC_139536.1:79062885-79279512 GCF_965153285.1 Podarcis tiliguerta | reverse complement strand
AGAGAAAGGAAATTCTATGACCTAAGCAAAAGTCCTTCATTGGATACAGGTCTAACTAATTAACCAACTCTCCTGTAACTGTGGGTGGCGCTGTGGGTTAAACCACAGTGCCTAGGACCTGCCGATCGTATGGTCTGCGGTTCGAATCCCTGCGGCGGGGTGAGCTCCCGTCTTTTGGTCCCAGCTCCTGCCCACCTAGCAGTTCTAAAGCACCCCTAAGTGCAAGTAGATAAATAGGGACCGCTTTCTAGTGGGAAGGTAAACGGCGTTTCCGTGTGCGGCGCTGGTGCTGGCTCGCCAGATGCAGCTTCGTCACGCTGGCCACGTGACCCAGAAGTGTCTTCAGACAGCGCCGGCTCCCGGCCTCTTGAGCAAAATGAGCGCGCAACCCTAGAGTCGGTCACGACTGGCCCTGACGGGCAAGGGTACCTTCACCTTTTACCTGTAACAAAAGCTCTTGCGGTAATGATGTTTGTTAATATTTGGATCAGTGGGTGGTTAGTTACAAGCAAATTCATTTGTACTGTATTTCAAATCATTATTTAGTTTGTTTGGCCTGCAGCACATAGAGATTCAGTCTGTGTATTAAATCTAATCCTAGTTGGGCTTTGGGGAGCAGATATAGAAATATACTGTATCAGAAGATATCTCTTAAGCAATCTATCCAGCAGAGACGTGATTTTCCTGTACGAAAAGTGTTCCTTTGTTTTCTCCTTAACAACTTCTGTGCAAGAATATCAGCCTGTCAGGCAGCTAGTTTGCTGTTCTTCCTCAGAATAGTATCAAGGCCAACTGACCTGTTACAGGGTGGGCACATTTGTAGTGTACTAGGGCTAGGGAACCATTTCTCTTTACACTCCCCTCCCCTCTCCTTTACACATTGTGTTCACCAATCTAATACCAGCATACACACTGCAAACACGATTTGGGTACAGGGAGAATTGTCTCTCAGAAGAGTTTGGTCCTCCCTTTCAGCATCTGCTCCTGAGTAGACACCTTTTCAAGGAGTAGCTTGGCAACACTCAGTGGCCCATTCATTTGATGCATGTGGTTCACTCCTTCCCTCAAAGTTTCACTTCTGCTGAGGGGATATTGCATTTTTCTTAGCATTCAAATCAATTTTATTTTGTGCCTGGGAAAATGCAGTTTTCTCACCCACGTAGCCCATCCATTGCTGAAATTGCTGGGCCGGGAGAAATTATACACACTAAAAATTTATGTGAACATTTAGGCCAAATGTATATTCCCAATGCTGTTTTGTGAAGTTGTTGCTGGTTTTCTTGTTTAAGCGGCTATAGCCAAGATGCTCCTGTATAACTTTATCATGAAGTGCCCTACTAATGTTGTTTTATAATAATAATAAAACCAGTGTAGTCTCATTCTCATAACAACCCCTTGAGATAGATGATAGATAGATAATGATAGATAGATAGATAGATAGATAGATAGATAGATAGATGATATAACACACCTTTTTATTATTTAAAGGCTCTGAATTCCCCTGTTCAGTATCGGAGTGAACATTCTTACTGGAGGTTTTAAGTCACTGGAATGGGACAACTGGGACAACTGCAATATGGCTATCTGCTGCCTATGTTCATTACATATGGACTGGATATTCTGCTATTACTTTTTTTTTAAGAAGAATTAACATCAAAATGTGGGGCTACATTTCTCCTTGCCCCATTCCTAGAAAACACGGGTCTGAGCACCTTTCTGTTTGCCCTGCCGCTTCCCCCAGGGAAAACTTGCAAACATCAATTGACAGAAAACCTGGTTGACCCATATATCAGGCAGAATTGACGTCTGGGGGGAATTTCCGAAAGGCGGTACTTTGTCCTGGATCTTAGGCAAGTAAATCGAAAAAGCATGGTTTTTTTTTTGGGGGGGGGAGATTTTTGTATTTTAAAAAAGCTCAACAAATTTGGGTACCTGATTTTTACTTTATGAAATATTGCAACCCTGATTCAGCGGTAAAGATCAGGTTTTCCTTGTGGAAAGCAGTGCTGGGGTGGGGGTGGGGACACAAGTGGAAGTCTGGATACGCCCTTAGTTGACTGATAGATATTTGATGAACGTACTTTTGTTACTTATGGAAAAGCTTTGAATAAAAAACATTTATTTATATATATAAGTGAGCAGAAGGAAGGTAAAGGAATTTTATTTTTTAAAAGGTTGTATGTTTCTAATGAAGAGAAGCAAAGTCTTTGGACAATTTTCGATCACTAGAGAATGAATTGGAAAGGTTAAGGATGGAACAATTTATTATGGAAGATGTCGGTTTATTATATTCTCTGGGGTTTTCTTTTTGCTCAAGCTTCAGCAATTGCCCAATTAGTTATTTAATATAGCTCACTCGGAAATATCAATATCAATCTTTGTGCCCTTACCCTTTATTTCTCCTATCCTCTCCATGGGGAAAAATAAAGCGCAAATGTCTGCAGATTCACTTCAGGCAGCTGCTGGCAACCTTTGGCAGTCTGTGTATGTGTGCCTGTGTGTCTGTGCAGTTTCCTCCACACAATACAATGAAGGCACATTTAATGTGCATTTGAAGAACATGACTTCCTCCAAACCACATTTCTCAGGATGTATGCACATGGGAAAAACCATGTGCATTAAATGTGTTTTAAATCTCTCTCTCCCTTTTTTACCTTTTCTTTTCATAATATTACTGTGTCTTTGATATGGATGCTATTATTGTAAAAAGAACTCTAAACCCTTTTTTGATTTAGGCAACCTAAATCTGTAAGCCGCTTGCTCAAAAGAAATAAATAAATCTCCAAGTGGTGTGCAAGCCCAGTTATGCATAAAACATGTCTAAAATAAACAAAAAATATTTTTAAAATAAATATACATAAAACCATAATTAAAAAATATCAATGAAACATTTAAAACAAGGGTAACTACATATGCACAGGGTTTCTTGCTGAAACAGAAATGTATTTAGCAGGTATCTACTGAAGGCCACTGCCTAATGTCAATGCAGGGATATTATTAGATATTATTAGGAAGAACTTTCTGATGGTAAGAACTGTTTAACAGTGGAAATAATAATAATAATAATAATAATAATAATAATTTATTTATATCCCACCCTCCCGGCCAAAGCTGGTCAAAACGGCTAACATCATACAAGTAAGACAATGCATAAAAACAAGCACTCAATAAATTAAGATACATCCCACAATTAATTTAAACAAATTAAAATTAAAACTGGACAAGTGGCAATTTAAAATTAATGGTGGTTACCAACTGTTTCCACTGATATTATAAGCACCTGTGAGTGGGCTGGGAACCTCCTTCATGCTTGTTCTTACACAAGGAGAAAAGGAGTCAGACTGAACCCTGACCAAAGGCCTGGTGGAACAGCTTCGTCTCGCAGCCCTTGCGGAAAGATGTCAAATCCCGCAGGGCCCTAGTCTCTTGTGACAGAGCGTTCCACCAAGCCAAGGCCACGGCTGGAAAGGCCCTGGCTCTGGTCGAGGCCAGTCTGATCTCTCTGGGCCCTGGAATCTTTAGGATGTTATTTGCAGACCGTAAGGTCCTCCATGGGGCATACCAGGAGAGGTAAGAGGGTCCTAGGCCATATAGGGCTTAAAAGGTCAAAACCAGCACCTTAAACCTGACCCTATACTCCACCGGGAGCCAGTGCAGCTGGTAGAGCACTGGGTGAATGTGATCCCTTGGCGAGGACCCCATAAGGAGTCTCGCCACAGCATTCTGCACCCGCTGGAGTTTCTGGGTCAGTTTCAAGTGCAGCCCCACGTAGAGTGAATTACAATAATCAAGCCTGGAGGTGACCGTCGTGTGGATCACAGTGGCAAAGTCAGGGCAACGGAGGTAAGGGACCAACTGCTTAGCTTAGGCGGAGATGAAAAAATGCTGCCTTTGTTATAGCTGTAACCTGCGCCTCCATAGAAAGGGAGGCGTCAAAGATTACACCCAAACTCCTGAAGGAAGGTGCCGGCACTTATTGCAGCCCCGCAAGGGATGGGAGTTGGCCCCCCAACCCCATATCATCTCGACCCACCCAAAGGACCTCTGTCTTCAAAGGATTTAACTTCAACTTCAACCAGATGTCACTAGACTCCTTCATTGGAGGTTTTTAAATAGAGGTTGGCTGGCCATCTGTCAGGGGTTCTTTAGTTGTGATTCCTGTGAAGTCTATGATCCTATATATAATTGTTTTTAATACTGTTGATTTTATCTGTATTTTGACCATTTTATTGCCAACTGTTTTTAAAGTCTATATCAATATTTGTAATTAACATTTTATGCTATCATGTAAACAGTGGTTTTTTGGTTGTTTCTGATGAAGCAGTATATTAAATCTTGCTAAACAAACTCCTGCATGAAATCTTTTAATAGTTTTGTCTATGCACACACAATCCTTTTGTGTAACAAAAAGTAAATTCCATACTAGGACAATATCTTTACTAGGCCAACGGAAACGTCCCCAAAATAGTGTGCAAATTTTTTATTTCTCCAGAACTCTTCATCAGGCTAGATGATAAACAGAGCAAGTCTGCGGGAGGGAGGGAGTAGAAAGGACTGCAGTTGACTGATGGTGAAGCCACAAAACCTCCATCTGGTGTTACTGTTTCATGTGCAAATACTTTGCATATGTCTGAGCATTACCCAAGGTACTGCTAGCATATGGTTCCTGCTCTCTGAGACAAGTCTATATCTATCTAGTTTACTGCATGTTAAATTAATGAGGGATGCATTTATCCTGGCACTCTTCAACCAACAGTTGAACCGTGTGCCTTCTCATTAAACAAGTGTCCAACTCAAAGCATTAAAATATCTCTTCCTCACCCTTCAAACCTACGAGACTTTCTCAAGTTGATCACAAGCATATATTTTATTGTATTGTATATATGTTTATATGTATGTGTGTTGTCCCAGCCCACAATTTTAGGCTCCCCTTTTTTCAACAGTCATAACCACCTGCAAAGGCTCTTTTGCAGAAGCAGAAGTTTTTAAATCCAGGTACCCCAAAGTTTTGCAATTGCTCTGTTATAGTTCTTGCCTTAAACTTTTCCAAAGCCCCACCAACTGCTACCCAAATTTCTTTCCTCTCCTGGCATTCTTCCCTTCTTTTCTGAAAGCTAGTAACACCTTCATTTACCTCTTCAGCTAAATGCCACCCACCCCCACCTCACTTTCCCTGACCAACTACTTCACATGGTAGTTTATTTTCTGTGTGTCCTCAGGTCTGTTTTAAAGTAATTGGGGTTTTTTATCTCTTCATTTTGTGAAACTCTTTTATTGACTCTGTTCAACATCTGTAGTAAATGTGCTAATCCTGTTTTAGGGGCTAACTGTTAACTTTCATTCTGCAGGTCCTCTCTGGCCATTGGTAAAACAGCTGTGATATCACCTGGAGACAGGTGTTGATGGGCCTTGGTCTTCAGTTAATTGAAATGTATATGGAAAGTAGCCACTCAAAACAAACCTGGTAAAGGAGGGCCAAGGCAAGAGTCACATCCACCCACATTTTACTTCTGGCCATGTATACCACTCATATGTGTTCCATCCCAAAGCTGCCCATAAGGGAATGTGGTCTTTTGCAGAAAAAGATTCCCTCTTGCTGTAAGGGTTTGAAGGCTCCTGATACAGACACCATGTCAAAGGTAAGCACTGTGTCCAATTCTGGGCACCTCAGTTTAAGACGGATGTTGACAAGCTAGAACGTGTTCTGAGGAGGGCAACCAGGATGATCAGGGATCTGGAGATCAAGCTTTATGAGGTACAGTTGAAGGAGCTGTGTATGTTTAGCTTGGAAAAGAGGAAACTGAGAGGAGATATGAGAGCCATCTCAAGGGTTGTCACATGGAAGATGGAGCTAGCTTGCTTTTTCCTGCTCTGGAGGGTAGGAATCGAACCAATGACTCCAAGTTACAAGAAAGGAGTTTCCGACTAAACATCAGGAAAAACTTTCTGACAGAAAGAGCTGTTTGACAGTGGAACTGTCTCCCTCAGGAGGCGGCAGACTTTCCTTCATTGGAGATTTTTAAGCAGAGGTTGGATAGCCATCTGTCATAGATGCTTTAGCTGAGTTTTCTGCATTGCAGGGGGCTGGACTAGATGACCATTGGGGTCCCTTCCAACTCTACAACTCTACAATTCTTTGATACTAGGTCTGGGCCTGGCCACCACCATATAGGAGACTGCTTCAGAGTTTCATATAGGCCTCAGTGAGCACCATGTTAGAAAGAAAAAGCTAAAATGTGATAAACAAATGTAACCTGTTATTCCCTGAATCCAGCAATGTTGGAATTTTGCTTCTCAAGCAGATCTTCTGAGCGTGTTGCGTAAGTCTCCTGGTGCAAGTCTTGAGATGTTAGAGATGGATTGATCACACGGCAACAAACACAGTGGTATGGGATGAAAGGAGGGCTTAATAGCAACTCCATCTGGATCTTGTCAAAGCTTCTGCTTAGATTGCCCGGAGAGAATTGTTTGAGAGGAACACATGCAAGGGCCTCCGTTCTGATGCAGAAGAAAAACCTATGACTCAGAGCACATTTCCTGCACGTGTGCACCATTCTTTTGAAAAAGAGTTGCAGTATCAGCCCCAAGGAGGTTTCTTGGGCCATGAAAAGACACTTGAGGATTAACTCCCAACTTCTGCATGAATAGTATTTTATCTGGGCACCTCGGTACAAAAGAAACTCTAGCCTTGCACAAATAGTAATACATTTGTAAGCAAGTATGTGCCTACTGGGGTATTAATTTTAGTTCTTTAACTAAAAACCCATTAGAGAGCTTTCAAAATGAAATATAATACACTTCTTAAGGCTAGCCCTACTTAGCAGAAGAATGCGCATTATCCCCAGGAAAACATTGGGGGCCAGGAGTCAGCATAGCTACAAGCATGTGTGTTCCTGGTACAGTATTAATTGCATTCATTAACATTCATTACTTTATAGATAGCATAAAGAAGGTTTCACTGAGGAAGGCAGTAAAATGAGAAAGCAGGGAGGTAACACACAGCATGCTGGATATCATGCACCGTGGACTTGGCCACCTGATGAAACAACATAATGTCTTCAGACGCAATATGAAACTCTGATAGCTTTCCCTTGAAGAATTGTTCCTTGGGAGTCCATTTCATCTTCTGCATTTGGCTGGGAGTAAGAAACGTATCATGTGAACTCAAGTCAAGGAAGATCATGGAAGGAGAGTAATTGCTTTGTTCTGCGCAACAGCTTTAAATGTACTTAAGGACTTGTAGAGCTGGGGAATTAGAAGTTGGTTGCTTTGTTTCTTTGCTTAAAAAGTGTGTGTGTGTTTGGCATCATTAAAAAAAAACCATGCTAATTGCAACACAACCAATTTGTGTGGGGAAACATCTATGTATTATAGTTTTCTAAGTGATTTGTTGTTTAGTTGTTTAGTTGTGTCCGACTCTTCATGACCCCATGGACCAGAGCACGCCAGGCACTCCTGTCTTCCACTGCCTCCCACAGTTTGGTTAAACTCATGCTGGTAGCTTCGACAACACTGTCCAACCATCTCGTCCTCTGTCGTCCCCTTCTCATTGTGCCCTCCATCTTTCCCAGCATCAGGGTCTCTTCCAGGGAGTCTTCTCTTCTCATGAGGTGGCCAAAGTATTGGAGCCTCAGCTTCACGATCTGTCCTTCCAGTGAGCACTCAGGGCTGATTTCCTTAAGAATGGATAGGTTTGATCTTCTTGCAGTCCATGGGACTCTCAAGAGTCTCCTCCAGCACCATAATTCAAAAGCATCAATTCTTCGGCGATCAGCCTTCTTGATGGTCCAGCTCTCACTTCCATACATCACTACTGGGAAAACCATAGCTTTAACTATTCGGACGTGGTACAATATTCAAAAATAATAACGAACAAAAGGAGAGATTGCAAAGTGCAAGTAATCAATCAAATGTAGAGTTTTCTCAGTTACCACATCTAAGAGCTTTTTATCCTAAAACGTCCATCCATGATGACATTTCCAGTTGCCACTGGGATCTCGTCATAGAGATTGCAATTTGCAGGGGAGACGAAGACATACAAGGGTGCGTATATTGATCAAACAATGTCAGTACTCACACCCTGACACTTCATTTTCTCATCCCATATCAGAAAGGCCCTTGGCTTTGGTCATTATGCCATTTTGAAGGCCCCTTTGTTTCCCACATTTCCCAGCTAAGAACAAGTAAAATGGTTAACAACCGGGTGACCAGATGTGTGTGAGAGAGAACAGAGCTCCTCCAGAAAAGAAGAGCAACGTTGTACAGAAAAGGACAGTAGAGGCTTGTCCATTAGGGCAAAATAGGACACAGCCCCCACCAACCTCAGCCAGCTCCCATTAGCCACCCTTCTTACTTATAGCCAATCTAGGGGATGGCACTGCTTTCAGCTTCCTCCTCCTTAGACTCAGTGTTTCCCTTGCAGAACTCAGTAGGAAGGAGACAGGGACAAACCTAGAATTAGTTGGTTTTGCCCATCATTGGCTCTGGCCCCACCTACTGTTGAACTCCCTGCCTTCTGCCCTACCAGCTCCAACAGACACCAGCCTCCACTAGAAATAGGCATTTCAGCAGAACAGGAACTTATTTTAAAAGATCCCCCCCCCCCATTTATTTTTAAGTAAAATTACCCCTGCATGATCCCAGGATGACAGACTTCCTAAAGTGAGGTCCCCTTTTTCATAAGCATACTGAAGCCCTTCCCTGTTTCCATCTGGACACCTTGTCAGGCGAAAAGAAAGAAAGAAAGAAAGAAAGAAAGAAAGAAAGAAAGAAAGAAAGAAAGAAGGAAGGAAGGAAGGAAATTATTATAAAGGGATGGATAAGGGGCAGGTGAGAGAAGCTTGTAGTCTTCTTTTTTCTTTTCTTTTTGTAATGTGCAGTCAGGATTAACATTAATTTGATTAATTAGCCGGTGTTCACAAATACAATTTTCTTGTCAGCCTGTACAGAACCTGACTGCAAAACATCAGTTGGTTGTGTCTAATTAAACTTGGGAGAGCTGCTTCAAGTGCGCTATTCACATAACCCACAATTCCTTTGCCTGTCTCCACTTCGCCCTCTCTGTCCCTGGTGACCCAATGTTCATCATTCTCAGGTGCATTGGTGCTGCCTGAGGTTACAGCGAGGAGGAGTGCAAACCTCCAAGTCGTCTTCCCCGCTTCCCAGAAATCCTTTTTAATGAGCACATTTGCTCCTTTGCAGGGCGATCCTTGCATGTTCCCTTTGCTCTCTGAGCGAGGACACCCTGGGATTTTTCAGCGAGGCTGTGTATCGAAGGCAGACCAAAAATAGGGCTGCAGAGGAACCCATGATGAATTGCTAGCCTTTGTGAGTCACATTTGAAGCATGAACTGGTGCGCTTCATGAACTTATGTGGATCCTGAGCGGTAAGAAAGTGTGGCAAACCTCACCGCAAACATCGGAAAAATCGGAATGTCACTAAACAAAGTACAGTAAAGGGGAAAATAATATTTGTAATTAATTAGTATTGTTGCACGCCACCCCAATCTCTGAGTGGTATGAGATTCCAGGGGTTCTAAGAAGGTTAAAAAAAAATGTAAAGGTATTCTTCCTACTGCTGTGGTTAAAACAAGCAATTATACAGGTAATTGCAGGTAATGGCTGTGAATCTTTTAGACCAGGAGTGGAGAATTCCCTATAGCTTTCCAGATGTTGCTGAACTACAACTCTCATCATCCCAGAGCATTGGTCATGCTTGCCGGGGCTGATGGAGATTGCAGTTCAGCCAAAGGTCCCCCATCACTGTTTTCATCATCCTTATACAGCTACACAAGTTGCACTAGGAGCCTTATTCATGGAAAACCATTAACCAACCAGACAGAAGAAGAAAAATAATGATTTCTGGAGAGCAAACAGAGAAGATATATCTCCCTTTTAGATAAACCTTTATCTACAGGTTTCAGACTTCCACCAGGATTTGCAAGCATGGCAGTGTTGTGTTTAGTTCACAATAGCCTAAGAGTTTCTTCTTTTCAGTGCTCACAAATGGAATACATATAACACTAGTCAGCTGCAGAGGCAGGAGACCCTTCCTTCCCACTGTTTCCCCCTCCTGTTTGAGTTGGCTGGAAAAAAGTCATAGCTAAGAAGCCTTGGATTTGTTGGTTCAAGGGGTAAAGGTAAAGGTAAAGGGACCCCTGACCATTAGGTCCAGTTGTGACCGATTCTGGGGTTGCAGCGCTCATCTCGCTTTTTTGGCCGAGGGAGCCGGCGTACAGCTTCCGGGTCATGTGGCCAGCATGACTAAGCCGCTTCTGGCGAACCAGAGCAGCGCACGGAAACGCCGTTTACCTTCCCGCCAGAGCGGTACCTATTTATCTACTTGCACTTTGATGTGCTTTCCAACTGCTAGGTTGGCAGGAGCAGGGATCGAGCAACAGGAGCTCACCCTATCGCGGGGATTCGAACCACCGACCTTCTGATCAGCAAGTCCTAGGCTCTGTGGCAATGGCCTAAGTTGCTGGGGGTATAGAAATACGTGCCATAAACCCTCGGATCCCCTGGCCATCTTCTAACTGCAGTTTCGTTCTTCCTTTGCCTAATCCTGGAGAAACTGAATTTTGGTGCCATTGCTTGAAGCGGTGTGTTTGTTTGTTTTTGTGGGGGATGGCAGAGGAAAATATTGGGCAGGTAAATTAGATTGAGTATTTGTGCCTGCAGTTTCTCAGTGAAGTGTCTGCCAGGGGAAATACCCTGTTTAAACAGGATCTGTTTTATGTTATTAGGCAACACAGGGTCTATTTTAGCTACTTATTAAATTCTTTTAATTGTATGTGTGATTGTCTTATGAAAAGCTGATGTGCTTACTAAGGTGCCCTGTTTTGATCTGTACCCTGTGCCCAAACCCATCAACCTATGTGGGGCTGTCGTCTATCTGAGCCTTCTGGAGGCAATGAGCAATTTTTGGCTCTCCTGGGAATCTCTAGTGAGTGAAACGGCCTTCCCCTTAGACCTAAACTTAGGGGTGGTGGCAGCATTTAAAAAAAATATGGGTCAGGTTTGGCATTTATCCTGACAACCATCAGCTTTACCAGTTTCAGGTAAAGTCACTTTATCAGGGCCAGGCCCTAACCTACCTCACAGGGTTGTTGTGAGAGGGAAAAGGAGCACAAAGTAGAGTAGAACCTCTTCCATAATCCTTAATGGGCAGGAGAATGGTCCATCACCAGCAAACTGTGCAGGCTTTATACTGTAGGTAATAATTCAAGCTTCTTGAATTGTGGCCAGAAGCTAACCTGCAGCCAATTTTTTTGAGATGGTACCACTCTTATCCCTCGCAAGAGGGGGACAGCAGGGTCTATCCGAGCTGCAACTGCCAAAGAGTTATAATGGCAGCCTGTTGCAGTTACCACTACCATGCAAGATGGAAACTTCGACCAGCAAGTTCTGCCCTACTTGGTTGACCTGCCCTATATTAGCACAGTCAAGGATGGCAAGAGTGAAGCAGTTTGTATTTTCTTTTCAAATGGCAGATGGAAGATTAGCTGTGCTGCATCACAGTCTGTGAACAACCTAGTTATTAAATGCTTTCCAACAATGGTTGCCACCTTTCGCCCTAGAACGACTACCTTTCAAGAGAGATGTGCGAAACCTAAAATAGCACATTTGCCAGTATGCTGTAATTAAGAGGACCTCGCTTATTTGTGCATTAACTCCCCCCCCCCAACTGCCAAAAAAAAGCATTATCTGAGAGAGCTGTTAAATATTTCCTAGCCATTTCCTATCTCAAGGGGTGATCCGCTGTGATCTGGGGAGCCATTTAGTCGCTTCTCTGCGGGAGGATAGCTTTTCCCTTTACATGCAACAACAGGCTTCCTCTCCAGTCTCTGGGGAATGGGGCATTTCATGCGCTCCTTGCCAGCAGCCCTACTACAGAGAGCCTGTGAGTGACACACTTATTGCCACATTAAGGCTCTAAATGGCTGGAAAGGAGCCGCCGAGCCGCTCGCGTATGACAAATGAGCTGCTCTTCAGAGCAAAATGGAAAAAAATGATCAATCATATATTCCGTCAGGGTGTTGTATACAGTGGAAGTCATGCCTGCCTGTCCATTTTGCCATGATCAATTTCACTTCTCGTTTTCCTTTAAAAGAAAAGAAAAAGGAGGGGGGAATCTAGGCTGGTTAACAGCCAGCTGGGATTTTGTTACCTAAGTTGGGCCCCAATTCAGAGATCTCAGCAAACAGCCCTGGGATGTAAGCACACTATTCCATGAAGGGGAATAGGCAAGGCTATTTTTCTAGAAAAAGAGGTGCCAGAGCTCACCATGAATGGCAATGGTGCCCATCTGAGAAGTCGATCTGAGCTGAGCTCCGGCTGAAAAAAGCCCTGGGAATAGGGGAATAGGGGGCTGCAGCTCAGGCACAGAGCAACTCATTCCCTGGCATCTCTGGGGGAAAGACCCTTGCTTGAAATCCTGGAAAGCCATTGCTAATAAATGTAGACAATGCTGTGCTAAATGGCCCAAAATTCATTCATTCATTTACATCCTGCCTTTTTCTCCAATGAGCTCAAGGTGGCACACAGGGTTCTCTCCCTCCTTATTTGATCCCCACAATAACGCTGTGAGGTAGGAGAGGCTGGGAGGCAGTGACTGGCCCAAAGAGGATTTTAACCCCGGTCTCCCAGGTCCTAGCTGGACATCCTAACCACTACACCACACTGGCTCACAGTAGTCTGAGGCACCTTTCTATGCTCATATACACACAGGCCAGCAACCCCAACTCCCAGCAGGTCATCCATTCAGACAGCGACAACCAGCTGTTTGAAAGCAGAGTGAAATGAGCTGCCTGGAATCATTCCTGTCCTTCCAGCCTCAGGCTGGCTGAAGCAGGTAACTGGTGCTGACAGCACCAACAGGCCCACGTGAAGGATTTTCTAGGTTTTTCTTTGCCCGGAACAAGAAAAACCTGGGGGTGCTCTCAAGGCCCCACTTAAATGCTGCAGAAAGAAAATCTACAGTGGTACCTTGGGTTAAGACCTTAATTCGTTCTGGAGGTCTGTTCTTAACCTGAAACTGTTCTTAACCTGAGGTACCACTTTAGCTAATTGGGCCTCCCGCTGCTGCCGCCGCCGCTGCGCAATTTCTGTTCTCATCCTGAAGCAAAGTTCTTAACCCGAGGTACTATTTCTGGGTTAGCGGAGTCTGTAACCTGAAGCATCTGTAACCTGAAGCATCTGTAACCTGAGGTACCACAGTATATCTATTCCCAGCTAGCCATTTCCATGCAGAATTCTCGTTACGTTTGTCTCCTCTGTTGTCTTAAAGCCATCTAAGCCTTGCTGAGCATGTTGGCAATATTTGGCACCGGGGGGTCTTTCGAAGGGATGCAATCAAAACACAGGCTAGTGAGACAGCCGTGTGTCATTTACCTCCTACAGGATGCTGCTGCAACAATACTGCTCTCTGCGTAATTGCCACTCCGACAAAGTGATTGTCAGGCTGACGGCCCTCGCTGAAGCCAATGGAACAAAGTGCGTAGGTATAAGGACTATTCTTGAATAAAGGTCTGGTAGGGTCACAGCTGCAATCCTTTGCACACTTGCCGAGGAATAAACCCTATTTGAGCACCGTGGGGTGTGTTTCTGAGTAAACATGCACAAGATTTCATGGCACGAATGTACTTTTGGGAGAAGAAGGAGATTTTAACAGTCGCATAAAAATCACTTACCTTTGCAGTACTCCTGCCTGAAGTCCTGCCCTTAATATAGTAGCAAAATATCAGGAAGCGGCCACAGCTCAGTGGCAAAGCAGCTGCTTTAAATGCAGAGCACTTTCAATGCAGATTCCCAGGGCGGCTGGGAGACAACCCTGCTTGAAACCATGGAGAGCTGCTGTCAGTAAGTGTAGATGGACTGAGCTAGATGGACCAGGTGGATCAGTATAAGATAGCTTCCTATGTTTCCAACTGCAAGTTGGTCCTTGGTTCGAAAAGATTCCTATTTACAGATATACACACTCATCTGAATCTGCATCTGCTGTACAGGAGTAACAGGGAAATCCTAACCCCCATCTAGTCTGTCCTGTTGAAATCAGTGGGGCTTATTCCCAGGCAGAGATGGGTGAATATGTCAATTTTTGTTTCTCTCATTTTCCCACTCTGAAGTTCAGGTCTCATGAAAATCACCAGGATTTTAGTGCTAATTTCTCCCAATATGCACTTTTTTGTATGTATTTTTCCCTATACTTCACATTTTTTGGCAAAGCAATTTCCCCTAATACAGCACATTTTTGTATGTCTTTTTCACTAATATATGCATTTATAAGCATGATTTACCCCAGTACATGCATTTTTGACACATTACTCAGTTGGATAACAGCACTGTAACATTCAGAGATATTCAAATTTTGAAAGTTGACTGTGTTCCAGTTAACACACTGCTTTAAAAAGTGTGAATTTGGTAAGTTCACTTTTACATGTGAACTGAATTGTAATTCTCCCTCATCTCTGCTCCCAGGTAAGTGGGGTTAGGATTGCATCCTATATCTTACTTGGTTTAATGTTTCTAAGGCAAGGGAGCAAAGGGGGTGGGGGGTTTGGTTACTATCTCCACACTCCCTAACGGGTTCATCTTTTCAGTGTGCTTTGCAGAATTTACAAAATGCTCAAGAGAGACACTAGAGAATGTTAGAACATATAACATCAGAGCCAGAGGAATGCATGCACATTATGAACAAGGCAAGTCATTAACCAGCAGTGAATTTCATTAGAAAGAGAACATTAAACAACATTTTATAAATCCTCAGTGGCAAAGCAGCAAGCACCGAGAGATATCGGAGAGTTTTCAAAAATTGCAAGGAGCAAGAAAGCAATTTCTTTCTTGTGTTTTGTTGCCAGATCAAAGTTTACTACACATACATGAACAAATTTGCTTCTCCAAAACTGCATCACAAATAATTTTAAAAATAAAACACATGTGATCTCTTATTGCGATATAAAAGTAGTGTAGAGCCAATGAAAATTTGACCGCAATCTGCCTCTTGTAAAAGTTTATCTCCACTAGATCTCACAGGGCTTTCCACTGGCTAATCAGGAGACCCCAGATTGATGAGGCCTGTGGAAATCCTTTTGCTGCTGCTGCTGACTCTTTGAATAAACTGTAGTCTCCTGGAGAAAGGCTATGGCTTGACTTTTCTGCGTGTGATTTCATTTATTTTGAACATCTATTGTTTGCCCAACCAACAAAGCCCTCTGGGTGGTTCAAAAGGTAAAGGTAAAGGGACCCCTGACCATTAGGTCCAGTTGCAGACAACGCTGGGGTTGCGGCGCTCATCTCGCTTTACTGGCCGAGGGAGCCAGCATAAAGCTTCCGGGTCATGTGGCCAGCATGACTAAGCCGCTTCTGGCGAACCAGAATAGCGCACGGAAACGCCGTTTACCTTCCCTCTGGAGCGGTACCTATTTATCTACTTGCACTGCGTGCTTTTGAACTGCTAGGTGGTTCAAACAGAGTTGCAATTCACACATTAAAATCTTACACCATTAATTAAAACGTTTTAAATATTCAAAATCAATCTTTCAGGTACATTCAGTGGTGGGCAGTTTGGTTGGACTGTGCTCCTGACCTGACCTCCCTCCAGCTATGTTGCTGCAGGACAGAGAGTAGGAGGGACATGGCTTGGCATGGTTGGTGCAGTGCTAACACACCAGCTGAGCCCATTTGGTGGTGCTGCCAGGCTGTTTGCACTGCACCAGCCTTGCTGCTGTGCACCATCCTTTCCCCATCCCGGTATGCTGCAGCAAGTCAGCTGGATGGAGGTCATGTGAGAGGTGCAGCTCCACCACACCGTCTGCTGCTTGGTAGAATAAACATTGCAATGTGGCCTTATTAGAGAAACTCACCAGCAACATGAGGATTGCATGGCGATGATAAAATACCAAAACCTCATTCCGCCACTTGTCATCCATTTATTTCATGCAGAAGAAAAAGCTGAATACTTTGTTTCTATTGATGCTTTTATTGATGTTACTATAATTTGGTATGTTGTATACCACCTTGCTGTCTTTTTTTCCTGAAAAGTGTGGTCTATAAATATATAAACAAGCAAGCAGGCAAAAAGTGGAGCTGCAAGGTGTCCATTGGCCTGCTGTAGAATGTTTTGGATCTCTTGGCTTTTCCTTTTCCTTCTTGACATGACTGCACACTGGCTCAGGAGTCAGGACCGGTGGGAACGGCACAGGCAAGCCATGAGAGATCATGGTCTAACTCACAACAACCTCCCTTGCTTTGTATATGTGTTTGTTGCATTGTAATTGTTGGATCATGATAAATTGCTTTTCTTTTTAAAATCCCTTTTAAAAAAAGAAAGGATTAGTTCAATTAGCTTAATTTCCTACCTGAAAAACTGCACTAGTAGCATAACATTTAAAACCCATCTTAAGTAATCTGTTGCCTGGGCAGCCCCTCACTTTCCCAGCAAGAATAGCACCAGTAGCAGTAATTAATTTGTAATATATGTATCATTTTCCCCCCAAAGGATATTTATTCTTTTTTAAAAACAAACACACACACTCAAATACTCTCTAATTCTCTGAAAGACGTCCTATATAGGCTTCTCACTCTTCTTTCGTGCAAAATAATTAAACAGATTGCTTAAAATGCAAATAGGAAAGAATAAGTTGTGGCCAGGTACTGTTTAGGGAGAGACCAGCAGTGTGGGCAAGAAAGGAGGGAACAGTTAAAGGACCAATTGAAACAGGAAGCTGCTATGAAATAACTAATTCCACAGCCATTGGTGGGGATGAGGAAGAATTGAACAACCAATGAAAGCACTGCCTTCTGGGAGAAGCTGCTAGGCCTTTGCTGAACAGAAATGATAGATCTTAGCCGGGATGGGGGGCATTGCTAGGATTCTTGCAGGGGAATAAATTGTTGTATTGTGTGCCTTGCAGAACACTATTGCAATTTCACTTTCCAGCTGATTGTGGAAGAAAAATGCTTCAGCAATGCTGAAGAACCCTAGTATGGAAGCAGCTTCAGTCTCTCAACAACAGAAGACGAGAGAGGAACTCTGGGATTTGTCTCGTGGCTCAGAAGTAGCGTTTGGAATATTCAACATGAGCTTTCTAGAAAGTACATCTTGGAACAATCCTCCTGCTAGTTTTATTGTCAGGTAAAGTTGCTGCACTTAGTCAAATGGGCACGGTGTGCTTTAAATATCTGGTCTGAGACAGCTACCCAAAAATGCATGGCAAACTGCATTAAGCAGATGTGCAGTAGCCATAGAAACCGCAGGCTACACAAAGCAAACGAACATGCACATTACCTACAATTTGATTCATGTCGCTTCTGCTGCAGCTGTTATAAAACTCCTTATATGGTACGCGGTGAAAAATATGCCGAGTACGAATCCTGCAGGATAGAGAAGAAAGCCATTTAATCCTTAATGGTGCCACAAAGATATTCAAATGAACTAATAAAGAAATCAGTGAGATGTGTCATTAGCACAAAACTGAAATTGAAAGAGAGTGGAAATATGTTGTCACAGTCTGATTTTAGGAGTAGCATGGCATTATCACAACAGGCGCTTCTGAAGTTTTTCTTAAGGGATTTGCCCATTGATTCCCCACCTCCTTTGAGTGGAAGGCCCATGAGACATCTCTAGCTGGCCCACGAGTCTCTCCCCTCAAACCATACCCCATACTGGCTCTGCCTAGCAGCTTCTTGAAAGGGTTTTTGCCTGGCTGGAATGTGTCCTTGAGCTCTGATAATGCCTCTTGAAATTCAGCAGAACTACCACCTGTCCCATTTCCCCATGTGGAATGAAAACTAGGCACTGGATCTTTTTATATGCTAAGCCAGGGGTGTGCATCCGCAGGGCCTCTCTGTGCAGCCCTTTGGGTTCTCCCTAGGCTATGCCCCTCTCCGGCAGGCCCTGTTCTGGACCTTCTTGTGCACTTTTGTTGGATGGAATGCCTCTTGCTTGCCTAGGTGGAGAGAGAGGTGTGCAGAAACCTCTGGAATGTAGGACTTGCACAGCTGGAATGTAGTCTTCTCTAAAAAGGTAAGAGTCGCACAGCCATTGTGTCAGGAGTAGGTAACCTGTGGCCTTCCATATGCTGTTGGACTCCCACCTGCCCCAGCTTGCGAGAACGCACACTATTTGGCTAGAGAACTGCCTCGAAAAACTCTTGATTTTTAGGGATGGTTGTCTTTCGGTTAGTAAATTGCTTTGGAAAGTGTGAATTAGGTAGGTTAACCTTTAAATGTGAAGCAAATTCAGTTCTCCATCCCCATCCCAGCTGAGTAGATATATATATATATATAGCACAGCACTATAAGTCCAATGAATCAAATTAGTCGTGACGAAATTCAGCTGGATCAAAACCAATACATTCAGCTGAAATGTCCTCATGTCTGAATGTGGGGCTGTTTCTGACCCAGTGACGAGCTTCAGTGCATGCATGCATGTATTTTAATACGAGAGAGACAAAGTGAAGAGAGGCCTGTGGCCCTCCAACTGTCCTTGGACTCCATTTCCCAAAAGACCAAGACAGTACAGCCAATAGTCAGGGATAAAGGCAGCTGTAGTCCATCACTATCCAGATGACCACAGGTTCCTCAGTCTGGTTTTCGTGTGGCATGGAGGCAATATGATGTTATTTGTCAGTGTTAGAACTGCAGAGAAACAATGAGTTCATAACTGTACAGATAAAACAATAAGGACATGAGGAGAAAGGAAACCTAATGGTTTCCCTGTGTTTGGGTTCTGTGAGTAATGAGGCATCATTTTCATTAGTTCAAATAGTAATCTAAAGGAAGATACTGCACTCCTGATCTACCGGGAATTTAACAAGCAAATTCCGAGTTTTGACTGAAACTCTGCACTCACTTTCCAGATGTCCCCTCAAGGGCTACTTTTCAGTTTTTACTTAGAACAATACATTTCAAATTACTGCAGTTGAACAGCTGAAATATTACCTCAGCTTTCTGAAATCTGTATTGTATGGAGCACCCACACCTAGAATACTCTGACAGTATTGGGGCCCGGGGGCACAACAAGCATTTGTTTGAACCACATCTTGTCATTTGTTCAGATACAGCAGTGATGGGGAACCTGAGGTCCAGGGGCCAAACATATCCTCTCTGTTGAACCATCAGGCCAAAGCCCTCACTGGCCCTCATCTGCACCCTCCTCAGGTACTTTTGCTTGGCTGGAATCCTTGAACTGTGATAATACCTCTTGTTAGGACTGAGTGGAGGTGTTTGTGTAAAACTCTTGACTTTTGTGTGGCTAGAATGCAGCCTACTGCACACAATTGACAATCACATCCATCGCCCTACCCACATTTTGGCCTCTGACTGGCCCCACAGCAGCCCTTGCAATTTTGCCCAGAATAGAATGTGGCCCTCAGGCTGAGAAAGGCTTCCCACCTTGATATGCAGGTGTAAACAGAGGAAGAAACAAGCTGGGCTATATGGCTGTCTAATTTTGATAGTGAATTTGGATGGACAGGGCTGTATCTTAGTTACCTCTAACAGCTCCTCATAGCTTTTCCTTGCCTACTCCCTACAGAAGAGGCCTGCCAGCCATCTTGCCTGGCTCAACAAGGACTAGAGGTGCCAATTTATATATATATGTGTGTGTGTGTGTGTGTATACACACACACACACACACACACACACACACACTACTTAATTGTCAAAACCTCTCAGTGGCTTACACAGAGCATAAAATATACTTTAAAAGTATCAGTAAATATCAGAAGTTACAAACAAATTGACCTAGCATAAATAAAGCATAAATAAAATCAGTAGTTAAAAGTATGGGATAGGCATTATGTGGCACTTGTAAAAGTGCAAAATGAAATGGGCATATACAGGAAAAGGCAATCCCACAAGTAAACCAGTCCCAAGCTGACAGGAGCTTATATATTAATAGTAACAGCTTGAATTTGGCCCAGTGCAGTGCTTTTCTTCTAAAAAAAAGAAAGAAAGGTGCCAGTACTCACCATGAAGTTGTTAAAGCAAGTGCCACATTTTTAACCAGTGCTTTTCTTCTCTGACAAAAGGTGCCGGTACTGCGTACCCTTGAGTGCCCCCAGAAAAAGAAAAACACTGGTCCAGTGCCAAATTGGCAGCCACTGCAGATCTTTCAGCAGGGTGTAATATACTGATGCAATCTCAGTCCTCTTAGCAATTGTGCTGCAGCATTCTGCAGTAACTGCCATTTCTGGATCAAGTGCAAGGGAAGCCCCACAGACAGTGCACTGCAGTAGTCCAGTCATGACATCCGCAGTGCCTGGACATCTGTGGTTAAGCTCTCCTGGTCCAGGAATGGCCACAGCTGTTGTACCAGCTGAAGCTGGCAAAAGATGATTCTCGCCACCAAGAGGCTTCCTGAGCCTTCAGTGACGAAAGCTGGATCCAGAAGCAGCCCCATACTTCAGGGAGGGTGCAGCCCCATCGAGGACAGCCAAGTGGCCAAGTTGTTAAATTGCCATTCAGCACACCTGGACCTCTTTATGCAGATGCTTGAGCTTTCTTAATGTAGACACTCAGGCAATGTAAGTGATCTTTTTGCCAGTGTGGATCTCATGCTTGTGTTGCAAAGCAATTGAAGCAAGCCTAATCATGTTAAGCCTCATCAAAAACAAAAAGGAGTGGCACTATCTAACCAGTTTTTAAATATGTTTTATTTTTATGCTGTTGCCATAACAGACTTAACATGGCTACCCTTCTTGGATTACGTGCCTCACGTGTGAAAATGTCCTGGCACTATTGAGTCCAGCTATTAACCATCTTTTCCAACACCCTCTTGCAATTTTCACTCTGGATAGACCAGAAGTGTTCTAAATGATCACGTTAATCTGGTGGAGAAGATCCTTCTCAGCAGAATACCTCTTTTTGGCCTTGTTCGCTTGGTCTCTTCTCATGAGATCATAAAGGGGCTTCACAGTGCTAGCAGAATTCTTTGCAAGTCCCTGGGCATAATCAAAAAATTCCAGGACAGTTGTGGTTTTTTTTAAAGCTCATTTCAAGTAGGCAGTTCAGGCCAGTTAAGGAGAGCTGAAACCTTATCTGGGTCTCTGGTAGCTCCATCTTGTGATAAAATAGGATCCAAAATCATCAAAACTGGCATTCACCTCTATATATTTTTAGACACTCTCTCTACTTCCATCCATTTCTTATGTTATTAAAAAATAATCCTAAAAAACCCCCAGTTTAAATTAAATTAAATTAAATTAAATTAAAGAACAGAAAGTTTATTTGCAATTTAGTGTTTCTAACTGCAGATCCTGTCTGCTGTGTGGCTGAAAGATATGAGGGTTGTACAGTGGTATCTTGGTTCTCGAACTTAATCTGTTCCCGGAGTCCGTTCGACTCCCAAAACCATTCGAAAACCAAGATGTGGCTTCCAGTTGGCTGCAGGAGCTTCCTGAGCTCAAGCAGAAGCTGCGTCAGAAGTTCGGCTTCCAAAAAATGTTCGCAAACTGGAACACTTACTTCTGGGTTTGCGGCATTTGGGAGCCAATTTGTTTGGGAGCCAAACCGTTCGAGTACCAAGGTGCAACTGTATATGTAACAAAAGTATTCTCAGAGAAGACATATTGAAATTAATGGACCTAAGTTAGCTATCTCCAGTAATAGTTGGAGCCAGTGCGGTGTAGTGGTTAAGAGCGGTAGTCTCGTAATCTGGGGAACCGGGTTCGCGTCTCCGCTCCTCCACATGCAGCTGCTGGGTGACCTTGGGCTAGTCACACTTCTCTGAAGTCTCTCAGCCCCACTCACCTCACAGAGTGTTTGTTGTGGGGGAGGAAGGGAAAGGAGAATGTTAGCCGCTTTGAGACTCCTGAAGGGGAGTGAAAGGCAGGATGTCAAATCCAAACTCTTCTTCTTCTTCTTCTAATGTCACAGGGTTTGGGTAAAAGTAAAGGCATTGTCCTTGCCTGCCATTCAATCTCCCAAACACACATCTTTTCAGGAAGGCCTGTAGCGTCCATTAGGATAGCCTTTCTCAACCTGTTGCCCTCCAGATGTTCTGAACCACCACTCCCATCAGCCCCAGCTCACCTGGCCAAATTTTCAGGGATGATAGGAGTTGTAGTGTTCATTATCCCATAATATAATAATAATGATCCACAAAGTCTGGAGGGCACTAGATCAGAGGAGGCCGTACTAGGAGGGAGGAGACTGGCAGCAGCAACCATGGAGAGGTAATGGGATGTCCCCATGCAGGCACAGCCACCGCCATCACTTGGAACAATCACTGGCTCATACTCCTCCCTGAGCTCAGCAGGGAAATAGGACATTCCAGGATCAAATCAGAAGCTGGGAAGCTTTTGTAATTCCCTGGAAAATCGGGACCCTTGGAGGGTATGGACTTCCCCCAGAGAATCTCATGACTTATAGTTTGTTAAGATTGCTAGGAATTATAGCTCTGTGAGGAATAAACTGCAATCAGTGGTGTAGCGTGGGTTGTCAGCACCCGGGGCAAGGCAAGTAATTTGCGCCCCCCCCCCCGCTGCACTGTCCCTCCCCCAGATAGTCCCTCGCTCTCTCTCCGCACCACACCACACGCCTGGCACCCTCCCCTCCACAGTGGGCGGCGACCCGGCGGCTCCGATCGGATTCGCACAGCCAGCACTGCAGTGAGAGAGAGTGAGTGAGCCAGGTAGGGGCAGAGAGCTGCGAGTGCGAGCGCCCCCCCCCAGATGTTGCGCCCGGTGCGGCCGGGGCCCCCCTGCACCCCCCACGCTACGCCACTGACTGCAATTGCTAGGATTCTTTGGGGAAGCCATGTGCTTTAAATGTATGTGTGGATGTGACCTTGTTACAATAAGTTCCAATAATCAAAGAGGGGTGTGTGAGTGAGAGAGAGAAAGAGAGAGAGAATATCTGCACGAGATGGAAAGATGATGGAGAAGGGGAAGGCAGGCTGCTTTACCTCTCCACAGTGTTTGGACTTGATATACCACTGTGCTACAGAATGGGATCTTTTTTTCTGATCTGCTTTATCAAAGCCTCGAGCTGCCGGGTATCAAGGAGAGGCCTGCAGAGTGCAGAAATTGGCTATTTTATCCAGTCTCCAGGCAACCTTAATCCTGGCAGTATAATGTCCAAGAATAGTAAACAGTGTTGTAGTTGAGGAGTTTTCACAAGTGAGAGGCCCTGAGAGGAGCAAAGGAGGTCCCATCAGGGGGCTCAACAAGCAAAAGAACCAGGCTAGCCTGGATGAATAAGGAGGAGGGGCTGCCAAGAGCTTTTAGCCCAATCTATGAATACTTCTAGGCTCTTCAAGACATAAGGAGGAGGAGGAGTTTGGATTTGATATCCCGCCTTTCACTCCCTTTAAGGAGTCTCAAAGCGGCTAACATTCTCCTTTCCCTTCCTCCCCCACAACAAACACTCTGTGAGGTGAGTGGGGCTGAGAGACTTCAAAGAAGTGTGACTGGCCCAAGGTCACCCAGCAGCTGCATGTGGAGGAGCGGGGAATCGAACCTGGTTCACCAGATTACGACTCCACCGCTCTTAACCACTACACCACACTGGCTCTCAATCAAGGAACAAATCAATTCACATCTTTCTGTGTGACCTCAAACCCACAACTGATTGTTATTTTGAACTCTGCTTAGAGACACCTAGTGGCCAAGCTTCATAACTGAACATCTTGCATGTGTGTTGGTGTGTTCATTTTAGTAAGAAAATTCAAAGCATGCACATATTTTTGCAGTCAGAGACCTTAGAATGGAAAACTCTTAAATTCTTTAAATTTAAGTAGAGGTCATAGAGAATGAGAAGCTGGTGCTCCTTCAGCCTGCCATGGCCTCTTGCTTCAACGAATGTCAGTGCAGGCAGAACTGTAAAAAGTAGAATTGTCGGGTCTGAGACAATAGTCGGAGTTGACATACGAACCAGAAGTTGCACTAAAATGATAAATCCAAAGATTAAGGGGGTGTAACAACCCAATCATGGACAGTTCCTTCGTGAAATGTTGAACCATCACTTTAAAAAATGTGTTCCTCTGAACTGTATACAACTATCAAGATATTGTTTATGTGTGTGCCTTGTAATAACATAATTCTTCCCAAGAATACCAAGTAGACATTATTATCTATATACCGATACTTAAAATCCAGCTTTTAAAATTCAAATGAAAGGATTGGTGTGATTTAAGTATAGCTCCTGGTAACCTTTAATTAAAATTTAAATGATCGTATTTTATGGCGTCTCCTACTAGATAAACACAGCTGATTCCTTTTGGCAAGAGTTAAGCATTGCATTAACTATTGCCACTTGACAGTCTTGTGATAGAAATGTTGGCTAGAAATACACACACACACACACACACAATTTGAAGGTCTGATTTTAAATAAATTACAGAGGAGAAGAGTGCTGCTCATTTCCACCTTCCACACTGGGAAATATTTCAACCAACAATTTTGTAATCAAATCTTAAAAATACAAATGATGGCATGAAACTGATCATCAGATTTTTGTCACCTCTAGTTTAGAATGTCTCAAAATGTTCTAAACTTTGAACCAAAATAAATGCCTGGCTTTAATCACTAAGTGGTCTTCACCACTGAATTGGAAAAGAAAAAAATGGCAGGAGCAAATGAATAAGCTGACAAGAACTTTATTTTTTATTTTTTGAACACTGACTCCAAAATACTTCTTGACTCACTGAAGGAGAGGTGGGTTGTATGAACAATAGCGTGTATTTTTTACCCTGTGATTAGATGTGTCAGTCTAAATGTTTCTGAGTAAGGTCATTTAATTGCTGCGACCTTTGGCTATGGGGGGGGGGGGGAGAAAAGCAAAATTTGAAGGCAATTAGGGGTAAACTGAATGTGCAAAAAACTGTTTCTTGCTTTGGAATGGAAAGTTCTCCCAAACAAGCCAGTAAACAACGGCTGCGTGCATCACCTAGCAATCTTATAAACAAAGTGCAAAAATAGCCATTGTGAATAAGGAATGGAAGCAGAAAAATGTAGGGCATGCAGATGCTGCTGAAATGTGTGTTAAAATACTCAAAACATCATTTGTAGAGTGTCTTATTTTTATGAACAGAAATACGACTAGGTTCTTGTTTGAAATCCAGCATCTAGTTTTCCATAACGCTGAGTAGCTAAACTAGTTGAATGATAAGTATCATGATGTAGCTGTTACAGAATGTGATAGAATAGTGTGTGTATGTGTGTGTGTTTTTAATGACCCCGATTAAATTTGGAATTTACACCCCTCAAATATTAGACGGGTAACGTCTCTGTTGTCTTTCCAGCAACCTCCTGAGTACCGTACCTTCTTTTCTCAACAAGCCTTGTGAGCTGACATCGTCCTCAACCTACTACTGGTTCAGAATTGTTTAAAAAGATTGTTTTAATATGCTTTTATTGTTTTATCACTGGTTGTTTGCCACCCTGGGCTCCTCTGGAGGGAAGATTGAGAAAATAGAGAGGGGGAGCGGGGGAGGGAGAGAGTGAATTGGCTCAGAAAGGCTCAATATAGTTTATCCAAAGCTTCCTTTCATGAAAAATCAGAAGGTATTCAGCAGCCTGTCTGCCGCCCTGTGTAAGCACAGCCAGTCCCAGCAAACCACATGTTTAGCCTGGGTTAATATTATATAGTAGGGACGCGGGTGGCGCTGTGGGTTAAAGCCTCAGCGCCTAGGGCTTGCCGATCGAAAGGTCGGCAGTTCGAATCTCCACGGCGGGGTGCGCTCCCGTTGTTCAGTCCCAGCGCCTGCCAACCTAGCAGTTCGAAAGCACTCTCGGGTGCAAGTAGATAAATAGGGACCGCTTACTAACGGGAAGGTAAACGGCGTTTCCGTGTGCGGCTCTGGCTCGCCAGAGCAGCGATGTCACGCTGGCCACATGACCCGGAAGTGTCTCCGGACAGCGCTGGCCCTCGGCCTCTTTGAGTGAGATGGGCGCACAACCCTAGAGTCTGTCAAGACTGGCCCGTACGGGCAGGGGTACCTTTACCTTTTAATATTATATAGTACCTCTGACAAAGGGATTTCTAGGTTTTAAGAGACTTCTGTTTTTTGCTGCTTACCTATTTTTCCAGGACAAAACATGAAAATTAAATAAGGGTCATGCCCCAGTTTCATGCAAAGCTAGTTTCCCACTCCATGCATATTTCAAGAATCTTTCTGAAATAGCCACAATATCCTTTTTTGTTCACGTGTACACATTTTCAGCAAGATTATGCAACACAGCTCAAGGTCACTTCCCATTTGAGCCAAGTTAACTAAAGCATCACATTTCTCCTGGCATGATCTTAATCACCATTAGTACTGAAGATGTAGGTGAAGGACTTCTTGGGACCACTCTGCTGCATCCTATGTCTCCAAACTATTTGAATAGAGAATTCGGGTCCCATTTTACAGAGGTTGCTGGTAGGGACTAAGAGCTGGAGTTAGATGCAGCTGTTGGGAATGACCTTGAACATGCTCTTGATCCTTTTATCAAAGGAGCTCTGGAGGAAGTGAGAGAGAGACTGTCTAGAGTCCATATCAGGACAACGGGAAGATTCCTGGAGAAGGGACTTGTGTCCTCAGTGAGATGTGGCTTTTGTGTGAAGAAAGGAGCCATCCTCAGTCCCTGAAGGGGTTAAGTGTGGGCAGCGGAACAGACCTCGGGCAGTGGACCCCTTTACCTCAGGGTTTGTGAAATATACTCAGAGTTGAGAGTGGATTTCATGCTCTTTATTCAGCTCCTAGTGGTGAGGAGGAATGGAAGTTCCCCCACAATATCTGCTTTACACAATAGGCTGCATGTGATTGGCTAATTCCGGTATTCTCCTGCAGGCCAATCAGGTTGTGGATTCACTTCCACCTGGAGCTGTATTGGATGGCTCCTGCGGACCAATCATACTGCTGCATTGTTCTAGGACCAATCAGACTGTTGCATTTTGGATCCTATTGTTCTAGGACCAATCAAACTGCTGCATTTTTTATCCTATTGTTCTAGGACCAATCAGACTGCTGCATTTTGGATCCTATTGTTCTAGGGCCAATCAGACTGCTGCATTTTGGATCCTATTCAACTCAGTACGTAAGAGTTTGCTTACCTGGAAATGTGAGAAGGTCCTGGAAAGGAACTGCAAGAGGCTTTTCCTTAGAAAGATCCTGAACCAGGTGCATAAGAGCTGTTGAGTTGAGCATTTCCATTTCTATGAAGGAAGAGTGGGTCAGTGAACATGGAGACAGGTTCCTTTGATGTGGCCCTGCCCATCAATGCCCAGCAGCGTGATGGCAGACTGTCCACACAGGTCATATTATATCCTTTGTGCTTGAACATCTTTCGGCATTTCTTGCTTGACGCCAAACCTCTCTGCTGGAAATGCAGGAAACCCCCTAAAGTTATGCCTTCTCTAATACGCATCTTAGGATAAAATGCACAAAATAATATCAGAGGAAATAGTTAAAGCAGGTATTTCAGAGCCCTGATCCCTAAAGAACAAGGCACAGTCCAACCCAGTACAGCGATATCAGCATAGCACTGGTGTAATTTAGTTGAAATCCTAAAACATAGAATAGGAGCATAGGATTCAGGTGAGGGGAAAGACCATTGCTTTGAAAGAGGGGGGAATATTGTATACACAACAGGAAATATTCATTTCCTGAATATGTGCAAGTGGAACATTCCCTCTCACTGAAGGGTCTGTGAGGCTCCAGTTTATTCCAATTTATTTTAGCAGGCAACAAATCTTGCTGATATTAACAAGGCACTACAAATAAAATGGGAGCTTAAAAGTCAGTGTGAATTCATTTACGGCAATCCCTACTTTTGTAAAGCATAATCCATGCTGCTTTGTAGTGAAGTTTAAAAGATACTTTGACCGACTTGTACGTCGCTCATGTTTTACCAGCAAAAGACTACAGTATGCGCTTGACCTTGTGCACCTATCGAGTTCTATGATTGATTGGCAGAACATTCATTGCTGCAGCGAGGAAAGAGCTACAAATCTTGCTCTCCCCCGTCCCCCATTCTGCCTCTTCCCGAACCAGGAGTCCAGCTTCCTTTCTGTGAACCAGAAGCACTTATGCATTTTATTTCTGTTAAGTAGGTCAGTGTTGCTGTTAATGTTATCCTGGCCCTACTGATAAACCCTTTATGTCCGCAAGAAGGGCTGTCTGGGTGTGAATGTTTCAAAAATCTGTTCTGCTGTGATAACATGAATTCAGCTTGTTCTAAAATATTACTCCGTTTTAATTAATCAAATTAATTAATTCTTTGCGGAGTGAAAAACCCTTTGTATGCTGGCCTCATCTGGAGAACATAAAAGCCACTTAAAGGACAGAGTGGTTAGGAAGATTTGCTTTCACTCTCCTCCAAAACTTTCTACAATGTTGGGCGTTTTCTACATTAAAACAGCAACCTGCACACTGTTTATGCCAAAGTGGTACTAATAAACTTAATTAAATAGTAAGAAGTAAGTAGTTTGTGGTTTGCAGCCTAATAGCACAACCTTGTTGCTTACTCCAAAATTGGTGTGTAAAATATACAATTGCAGTCTTAAGTGTAGGAAATGCAGATAGAGCATTTCCTTTATTTTTTATTAAGGCCAGGTGATCTATTTAGTCAAATCAAATTATAAACTTTATTCTTCACTTTACACCTTTCAGGCCACAGGTCAGAGGTTGGTATGTCTGAATGTTCCCTCCCAGCTTGCAAAAAAGTAGCAAACGGGAGAATGCTAGCCAATGAGGTGACCTCTAGATATTTTGGACCTTGACCATTTGCCATGCTGAGATGCGCTACTAGACTGTCATCTGAAACATCTGGAGTTCACCTCCATTGACTGCCCCAAGCAAGCAAATAAACCCTAGACCATATTTTGAAAAGAGAAATGGCTGAAAACGGCCAGCAACATTGACTCTGCCCACACAAGCTGATACACAGAAAAGAGTATCAACCAAGTAAAGATTGATGACTGTCAATTTTCACTAATATATGTATTTGTGTACCTATTGATTGCAGAACTATATTGCAAAATTCAGAGTAGTTTGAATTTTAAAGGATAGTTGTGTTTCGTTTTGCATATCCTTTTGGAACTTGTGAATGGAGTGATTTCTCATTAAAATGCAGGCGAAACTGAATTTTTTCTCCCATCTGTGTCTTTAACCCACGCTTCCATTTTCACAGCAACAAAGGTAAAGTATGAGACTCTTCATCTCAGGGTCATGGGTTTGACGCTTACGTTGGGCTTAAGATACTTGCATTGCAGGGGATTGGACTAGATCATGGGTAGGCAAACTAAGGCCCAGGGGCCGGATCCGGCCCAATCGCCTTCTAAATCTGGCCCACAGACGGTCCGGGAATCAGCATGTTTTTACATGAGTAGAATGTGTCCTTTTATTTAAAACCATTCTCTGGGTTATTTGTGGGGCCTACCTGGTGTTTTTACATGAGTAGAATGTGTGCTTTTATTTAAAATGCACCTCTGGGTTATTTGTGGGGCCTAGGAATTCGTTCATTTTTCCCCCTTCAAAATATAGTCCCACCCCCCCACAAGATCTGAGGGACAGTGGACCGGCCCATGGCTGAAAAGGTTTGCTGAACCCTGGACTAGATGGTTCTACAATTCTATAATTCTACAATTCTATGAACAGTCTACAATCCTACAGTTCTATTATTCCCTCTATTTACTTCAACTCTCTGCTCGGGTGTTCACACCTAGCTGCTTGCATCTTCATAATTAACATACACAAGTGAGCATCTAATATACATAAGGAGAGGCCCCAAACAGAATGTCTGCTACTCTTCACACTAAACCAGAAGCGGTTAAAGATCCCTTTGCCTGTGCCTTGACTCAAAAGAAGTAACTGAAGTGCATCAGAACTGGAGTCTTTGGGTTCAAGAGCCTAAACAGGAAGGCCCTGGGTGTTTGGGTGTGTGCGCATTTGTATCCTAAAAGTTACAATGGATGGATCTTTCTGTTACTTGCAGTTATTTGCTTTCTAGAATAAAATGATTTATTCCAGATACAGAGGGAGAAAGGATACTGGCAAATCATACAAAATATTTGAGAACCTCAATTTGGCATATGCTCACAGGTCCACACCCATTTGTTAAATATTTGTAGGAGATATACACAGGTATCTGGTGGAGGGAAAATACAACTCTGCTCCAAAATTGAATAATGCTGCAATTAACTTCCAAAGGTATTATTTTTCTCCTTCTTTTGACAAAAGGCTATTTAATAATAAAAAGAGAGATTAGCCCTTGGCATCTTACTCAACACTGTGGTTTTATGAATAAATTCTAAAAATAAATTTGAAAAGGATTAATCAAACTCACAATATTTTAATTGTGCGCAGTTACCCTCATTTGGAACCTTTCTTCTTTTTTTAGCACACCTGGATTTGAAATCCAAAGGTGAACATTCTACAGCACTCATCCATTATTTTAATAGCCTATTTTTCAAATGCACACTTAAAATTTAACAAGAGCTGAATTCGCTGGTAATAGGCTTAGTACTCCCAAGTGGTAAAATGATGGATAGGACTTTTTGATAGACCTAACAGTAACAGTATCCTGTAGAGTACAGTCATCAACCATTACGTTTTCACTTATAAGAAGTGATAAAGAACTGCTGTAGGCAGCCGAGAGGGAGAGAGATGGGTAGGAAAGAACACAACATAAATCTAACCTGTAGGCAAAATTCAGTCTTGCAATTAAATGATTTCCCAAGTGTGGCAGAAATGATCACTCAGTCTGATGCACTAATGAATCACAATCTCAAAGATGCTACCGCTCACATGGATTGATTGCAAATCCTGATTATATATATATATATAGGTTTGTAACAGTGATTTAAAGGGTGGGACATTATTACGCAAATTAATTAATGAATTTTTCATGCAGTGGATCCCATTTATATGGGTTTATAAATATTCCGCAGGAGTCTGCTTAAGTGAGACTAAGGAACCTATCCATTTGCCACCAGTGGTTTTTTCCTCCATGACTGTTGTGTAAACTATCTTCTGGTACTGGGGGAGATGGGGCGTGGGGAGTGTGCATCAGTGTTATGTGTTGTTGCTCATTTTAATTGCATCTTGTATCTGCCATTTTTTCTTTCCTTTTGATGTGTTTGTTGTATTAATGAGTTAATAAGGAATAATCTAAACACACACACTTCTGGGTTTCAGTTTCTCCTGTGAAAAGTGAGACAATACACTAGGTCATGTGCATGCCTTGGAGGGGGGAAACTTTAAGGACAGCCTGATTAATTGTTTGCTATGTTCTCTGTTTTTCTTAAAGGAGGTCAATATAGGCACAGTACATTAGTCTACACAATGCAATGCTATGGCGACTGCAGAGCAAGCAGGATGATCTATTAGGTCTCCACCGTCTCTCATGTCTTGGTTTCCCTTGTCCCTAAAAGAGCAAAAGTATAGATTGATACACTAGACTCCTGCATCTGCAAGCTCCCATGTAACAGACACCATGCTAAGCCTGTGCTGTCAAAACACAGCAGCACTTGGAACAAACAGGGAATTGCCATCTCCTCGTTCGATCAATATTATTTGCACTCAGGAGGACTTCAGGGAGAAGTACCAGTCTTTTAAAATATAATTTATGGGCATCACAGTAAGAGTCAGAAGTCTCTTCCTATGTCATTGTCCTCTCCTTGACAGACACAAAGTCTTTGGGTGGCTTTTGATTTTGGTTTTCACTTAAGGCTAAATCATAGCCCTGTTTATGCATTACCTGGATGTAGGTCACTCATGTGCTCAAAAGGAAACTGGCTGCACTGCTGGCCTGGCTCCCAGCAACATATGCCAGTTCTAGCAGCCTCTTTCAATCAAGAGGAGAGAGATTTGATCTTCTTTGCACTTACATTTAATTTATATTTATTGGACCAATATGCAAACTGAAATAAACATTTTGCAAATGCAGTTCTCCAGCCAAAACAAGTGAAAAAATGCATATGTGGGGGTGGGGATTGTGCATTAAAATGCAGGTGCTAGTGAAATTAACATACAGAAATGTATTATATTAGGAGAAATAGCTAGCATAAAATGTGTATAGCAGTCAAAACTTCATCCCAAAATGTATTTCTTAAGAGAAATTCACACTAAAATGCCAACAAATTTTCATGGGGATATTAAAAATAAAATAAAATAATTATTAGTTTTTTGCTTTTTGCAAACTACTATCTGACATGAAGAGAGGAAAAAACCGGGGGGGGGGGGATGAGAAACAGAGAGAAACTGAAACTGACAGAAGGCTTATTGCCAAAGAATTGATGCTTTTGAATTATGGTGCTGGAGGAGACTCTTGAAAGTCCCATGGACTGCAAGAAGATCAAACCTATCCATTCTGAAGGAAATCAGCCGTGAGTGCTCACTGGAAGGACAGATCCTGAAGGTGAGGCTGCAATACTTTGGCCACATCATGAGAAGAGAAGACTCCCTGGAAAAGACCCTGATGCTGGGAAAGATTGAGGGCACAAGGAGAAGGGGACGACAGAGGACGAAAGGGTTGGACAGTGTTGTCGAAGCTACCAACATGAGTTTGACCAAACTGCGGGAGGCAGTGAAAGACAGGAGTGCCTGGTGTGCTCTGGTCCATGGGGTCACGAAGCGTCGGACACGACTAAACAACCAAACAACAAAAGGCAGAATTCTTCATGTAAGGATGACAGTGGGGGGCACAACTTCCTTGCCCTTACAGCTGTAAGAGTCTGCAGTGTTTAGAAAATGTTGGTTTAAGTTCTACAAGTAGCTGCTTATTGCAGATCCTTGTAATTAAAGATGTGTTAAAATGATGGAATTAGCTACCATAAGATGTCGTGATGGACTTAAGTCGTGGTGGCTGTGTACTATCTCCACTATCAAAGGTTTTCCTCTCAGCATTCGTCCTTCTTCCATTTCTTGGGGGCTGGGTCAGAAGGGCGCACATTCTCATGAACATTTTTCTGGCTCATCCCCCAGGAAACGTAGGTAGGAAGAGTGTTCATGGCAACCCAAGTGCATCCAACTAAACCCTCAGGAAACATGAGCTGGAAGGAAGGTTCCGGGGAGGAGAACCTCATCAGCTCCTATATATATATATGATTTCAGCCACCTCTTAAAACAATAAAGTAAGCCCATCCTGAAAATTTAAAAGAACTGTTCAGGCTCTACCCTACCCCTGAATTGCCAGAATGGAACTATGACAACAAAACTCTGTTCTGAGTAGTAGGCACGTATCATTTAATCAATTACTCTAACAAATGAACCAATGCTGTGGACCTACTGTGCAAGCAAAAATAAAGCCTGCTGGATCAAACCAACTGTCCATCTAGCCCAGCATCCTGTTCTCACAGGGGCCAACCAGATGCTTGAAAGCAGATCCAGAGCTCAACAGCACCCTCCCTCCTGCGGTGTCCAAAAACTGGTATTCAGAAATATTACGTCCTCAAACCATGGAGGTACAGAATAACCATCATGGTGGGGGCAGTGGACAGCATTCCAGATGCAAACCTTACATTGAGAGATGAAGCCTTATGTACAAAAATGCAGCCCAGAAGCTGCCATTTTTGTAGAGCATCTCTAAGTGAATCTGTTTTTTTGGTGTTCTTTTGGATGTGTTGATGAAAGGAAGATCTTCTTAGGGAATAGCTGTTGCCACACAGAGTGTTTTCACGGAGAGAGATGCTGGCTTATGTTTGTTCTCTTCCCTCCCATTCAGGCCAGCTGCATCATCCATCTCAAAAGCAAGATACTCTGAAAGGATCCTTTGTGAGCCAGCTAAAACAGCATGTTCTTGAAGTTTTCTCCAGGGATTGATTCAGTCAGCTTCCCCCTTCCATTTTTATGTTTAGATAGGGGGGGGCAGAGGCCTTTCCCTACTCCCTGAACTCCTGCATGTGCTGTTTTGCTGGACCATAATCAACACCAATGTGTCCCCCCCCCCAAAAAAAAAATAGAAGAGGGGGAAGTGACTCCAAATTAATTTTGGCAAGCCCAGCCACCAGTCAAAGGATGTATATGACTGTCTATCAGGCAAATCGCTGAAGCCTTTACATAATCCCATTATGTACAGTATACTGAATTCTAATGCATGCCAGTCTGGCCTTTAAGCTCAGTAAAACCAACATTTTCTACGCACATAATTACAATACCGGTAATTAAATCAGCTGTTTGTGCCAAATGCAGTTCAGGGCCAAAACAATATAATCTGAGTTTTGCAGTGATCCAACAACCGCAGCAATTGTCACCGGATCAATTTCTCAGCACAGATGCTGCAACCATGGCAATTTCTTTCCCCCTGCTGGTTTGGTTGATATTCGGTCCTGTCAGAAACATCAAGGGAAATGTGTCACACAGCTCTGTGTCCTGTCTTGCAGGACTTGCAACTCGAGATCAAAAAGAGGACAGTATCATTACCTCAGAGAGTTGTGATTCTGAGTCATTTCATAAATTACGTGTGTGAGGTACATGTTTGGTGGCTCATAAAACCAAGGACTCATTCCCTTGGAAAATTAAAAGCACTTCTTCTTTCTTTAAGGCAATCTCAAGAACATACTCTCAGGTGACTGAAAAGAGACTAACTGAGGTAAAAGAAGAAAGCTAGCACAGCGCCAACATGAGTAAATTTGGGTGGGGGGTTTTTGTAGCAGGGGCAGCATTTATAGGGGAGGGCATTGCCCCCATCACTCCAATATTTCATTCCTCAAGGACACTTGGATTTCTAGTAACTCTGTGGTTCTCCATATGTAATATGACAGACCTACTTCCTGTCAAAATTGTCCTTGCTCCTGCTTCCTGGCTAGTTGTTTGGTCCAACTTGTACTTCAGCTCTGCCTTCTGGGCAAATCTGGTCCTGACTTGTTCTTCAGTTCTGCCTGGTGGTTTGCTCCTTGGTCAGACTTGTCCTAGTTTGCTCCTCTAGCCAGTCTCCTGGTTTGTATTTGTCCCTGGCTTGTTCATTGATCCTGAGCCCTGGCTTTGTCCCTTTGCCCTTGGTTCATGATTTGCTCCGGACTGCTGCCGACATCCCAGCCCTGGCAATAAGCTACTCATGCACACGTCCTGTTGAAGACCATGGGATTTGCATATATTTATAACCAGCACAGTTAAGAAGTTCGATCCAGTATTCCAGTCAAATGTCTGGTGCTTAAAATGGCTGCTTCTTGCCTTAGATTAAAGTGCCTTCTTCAGGTGTTCAAAAAGAACACATAAGGGCTTGGAAGGGATAAGGATAGGGTGGCCCCACCCCAAATATCACCAGGTGTGCTTGAGATACCTCTCCACACCAATATTCCTGTGTTAAGTGGGAAAATCTGAAAAAGGCTTTTAATGTATGTTCAGCCATACATGCTTAGAAATTAATGCAGAAAGGTTGAGGGGAATCGGGTATGCCTAGTGTATGCACCTCCGTCCCCACACACCACATTCTTTTTGAATACCTGACAAGGGGTTTTGTGAGCAGGAATTAAATAACAGTGATATTTTTAACTGGGAAGAAAGCTCTTCAGAGAATCCTAAAAATGCTCTTAAATAACCATCTGTCCTCCTATAATAAGAGCTGGGCGCTCACCTATGCCTTGCTTATTTTTGAAGATCAACACTGTGTGTGCTTTGTTTGGATTTACGTTCCTTCCCGCCTGCCTCCAGCAGTCCCTTTGGAAACGACCGGCGGAAAGAGCTACATAATGATGTCACAGGGGAACTCAAGGAACAAACAAAGAACTCAGTGTAAGAATAAAAAAAAAAACTATCCCAGAACAATTAAGTTTCCCATTCGAAAGTGATGGGGGGAATGCAGACCCTTTGTCCCGGGTTAGCAGAAGCATGAAACTCAGTGGGTATGTTTTCCCCCTCATTTCATTTGTTATGAATCAACCAAGATTGCAAGAAGATTTAAAGGTATAAGCAGGTAAGTCAAACCAAGTGGGATGTTTCAAAACAGGAGGCAGCATAGCTAATCGTAAAAATTCCTGTCCTATGAGATTGATCTGAATGCAGTCTGCATAATCCCTACTGAATCCTAAGACTGTTGCAAACTGGAGATCCTGGGGCTTTAGATACACACCCAGCTCCCCCAATCCTATTTTGATGGGATTCGCTTATGAATCTGCTTGCAGAAGAATTCTGGAGAGCCTGAAAGCTTTCTCCTTACCTTTAACCAGACCTAATAAAGACCTTGTCCTACCATAGCTTTGTCAAATGGACATGCCCCACACAGGGTGTGTGTGTGTGTGAGAGAGAGAGAGAGAAAGAGAGAGAGAGAGATATGCTGGACCCCTTCGATGAATCTCATTCCTTCAGGACATGTGGTTCCCCACCTTCAGTGTGGCAGTAGTTCTTCAGCATCTCAGACAGAAGATGTGATTTCACATCAATGGGTACCTAGTCCTTTTATTAGTAGATGTCAAAGACTTTCAGGTCCACACACAAGCTTGGGAGCTGTTTCCCAGTAGCATGAGCCCAGTGCCCACACTGCTGGGAAAACAGGAAGCTGCCTTATACCGAACGAGAACATTAGTCCATTTAGCTCAGTATTGTCTACACTGACTGGCAGTGTCTCTCCAGGGTTTCAGGCAGGAAGTCTTTCCCAGCCCTACTGGGAATTGAACCTGGGACCTTCTGCATGCAAAGCAGATGCAGTGTCAATGAGCTATACAGCCCTTTCCTCTTTCTCTCTCTGAATACTCCAACCACATGGCAGGGGCTGATCATGTGGGTCTTTAGCACCCAATCAGCAGTCTTTGTCCCAACAGAATGCCAGCTTGATGCAAAAAAGTGATGTCTCTGCACACATGGAAGCCAAGTGGGATAAGACCACCCAGAAGAACCTTCTGTTATGTTGAGTGTGTTGTTAGTGGGGACTCAGAAAGTCGGCAGATCTCCAAGGTCTGGTTGGTTACATCAAGCGGATTAGAATTTATCTGTGGGGTGCCACAGATTTTGCAGGAGTGAGATGCATTGAAGTGGTCCAGCAGATCTTATACCATATCTGTCTGACCATCTCTCTCCTTCTATTCCATACATTTTACTATCTGAATAGCATACTGTAGACTTGGCTGCACCAGTTGCATACGAAACAGAAATAAATCCAAGAATCATAAACCAAGTGCTCTCTTCAGCAGCCTTGCCTGTGCTTACATTTTCCACAGCTTGTAAGGAAATTGTCTATTAATCTTCCCTGCTGGGTAATTTATATCAGTTATGTCACTTTGGTCACTTCCTGCTCTGTTTTATTACTTCCAAGTATAGTTAAGTGCCACTGCAGTCACTCTTCTAACCTGAGATTCACACACTAATACAATATAGTACAGCTGATGACCAATTCTTATTTGTCAAAGGAGCCTCAGAAAGCTCTTCCAGTAAATATTTCTCTCCCAGAAGAAGTCTAACTAAAGCTAGATCCATGTCATTTAAAGCACATGGCTTCCCCCAAAGAATCCTGGGAACTGTAGTTTGTTAAGGGTGCTGGGAACTGCAGCTCTATGAGAGGTAAACTATAGTTCCCAAGATTATTTGTGAGAAGCCATGTGCTAAATGTGCTTTAAATGTTGGGTGTGGGCGTGACTTAAACCTGCAACCAAAGATCTGGATGTTTACAATTCATCCCTCCCCACATCTCTAGGTTTTGGCTCTGTGTTCTTCAGTCCTCTCTGCCTATTCTCTTTGGATGACTACCCAGAGTTCATGGCAATCCTGGTCATTGTGGATACACCAGTGTTTCTATATAAAATGTGGACAACAGGCAGGCATCTTCAGCACTCCCATTTGGACCCTGTATCCCCAGGTGCAAAAGGTAAGTCCATCAGTTGATTGTGTTTGTTTGGTAAAATAGAAAGGAGAACTCCCTGGATGCCTAGATCCGGGTTTGGGCCAAGTACTCCTTGGTGAGAGAGCCCCAGCAGAGATTTTAAATCACAAAACATGCAGCAAAGTAAAGCGTGGGAATATAGGCTATTTGACCTTTGAAATATCCCCCTCTAAGCCCATATCACTTTTTAAATTTTCTTTTCTTACATTTATATCCTACCTTTCTTCCTTGAAACCCAAGACAGTAGTCATATGGTTCCCATATGTTCAGTCACCCAGGCATTGACCAGACCCAGACCTGTTTAGCTTCAGCAAGGTAGTGGTCTCATAGTACCCTCAGACCATGTCCTGGAATTTGGTTTCCCCAAAATGTTTGTCACTCATAAGGTGAAGAATATGTTCACAATGTGTTTCATATATCTTGTTTCCCTAGAAAAGAGTCTCGCCTTCCCTGCTGTATTTTCAACTGTTTGAAGACCAATGTGCTGGTCTTTCCTGGCTCAGATAGTAGTCTGTGCCTGATTTCTTTTGAGTTGGTTATATAACCGATAGTAGTCACAGGGTCCCCTTTAAGTGTGTGTGTGTGTGTGTGTGTGTGAGAGAGAGAGAGAGAGAGAGAGAGAGAGAGAGAGAGAAACATAGCACCATGAAATGCAAGCCAAAGTTTTAACCTTGTTTTCCTTGGAGCTGAGCAAGACACAGTAATTGCACCTCTCTGTGACTGCTACAGTTGAGTTCAAACCGTTTCTAAAGAACAGCTGGTGCTTAGTATGTTTCTGTTATCAAATCACTTTTCCTCTCTCATGGTCAATAATAATTTGCCTAAAAAGGAAACCATTCCTTTCAAGATCCTTGTAACTCTTTCCAGATTTTGTAGCTTGGGTGGCACTGATGTATTCTACGAATCTTAGCACTTCAGCTCCCTGCCAGCACATTCTGTCTGCAAGTGACCTTGAGGCCACTGCAGCTGCTTATGCACTCTGTGTCGATGCTGCATTCGGAGAAGAAATGTAGAAGAAGTCTGTTAACACCCGAGGAACATTTTAAAGGCACAGCCTTTCCCCTCAAGGCTAGTTGTTCACACATGCAAACCAAGTTAGCTCATTTTCATGGTGCAATTGCTGGTGCAACCATGCAAAGAAACATAAATGTGAACTGGACAGCACATGGGGAAAACCACAGTAATTCCGGCCATCATGGTGGCCAAAATTTCTCCATCACTTTCCTAACAGCAAAAACAGAAAGGGAACTTTTTCCTTACAAAAAATCTGCAAGATTCTGGAAAACAGAGTGTGAGGATAGGTCAATTTCAAGGGCCATAACAAATGACCACCCTTTATTTGGCTGGGTTTGACCTGGTTTTGGCTGCTGTTACACTTTTAAAAATGTGCCTTCAGAATGATTTGTTTCTCTTCCTCCTGTTTATTTTCTTCTTGTAGTTTTTATTTTTAAAAGATCTATGCCAAATCTTTCCTTTACCGTTTGTTTGTTTTTAATGGCAATTGCACGTGACATCGATGCATCTTCTTCCTTCTGTTTTAAAATGTAAATGGTTTGCAAGATGAAAATGTGTACAGCCAGCCTGGGAATTAAAAAAAAAAGTCAGCAAAGAAATGTCTGGTTCACAAAACATGTGTTCAGCAGATGGTGTTGAAATGTACAAGCCTCGCCTTCTGTTGGGAGGATGGCTTTTTATACCCAACTCATAAAGGAAATGCAGACAGGCGCACAGAGGAGAGCATTCATTTCACATACTGTATGATGTATCTTCTCAAAGATCCTAACCATGTATCATAGTCCAAGCTCAAATGAAAAGAGTGGGGCTTAGGAAACTAAAACAGTTTCAAAACTGCAAACAGTTTGGGTTCCACTTTGCCTGTGCTTGTATTTTCAGGGTGTAATAGTATATCTGTTCAGGATACCTAATGATAAGTAAATGCCTGTCTCAAGCTGGCAAAAGGCCAGAGCTCAGTGATAGAGAATCTGCTTTGCAGGCAGAAGGACTCCTGTTTAGTCCCCAGCATCTCCAGCTGGGTGGGGAAAGACCTCTGTCTGAAACCCTGAAGAACCACTGCCAGGCAGAGTTGACCAGATGTGGGGACCTCAGCCCCAGGAAGTGCAGCCAGTGACCAGGGATGATGCAATGTTGTAGCTGAGCAACATCGGGAGGGCCAAAGGTTCCTCACACCTGGTGCAGACAATACTGAGCTGGATAAACCAGTGATCGAATACTGGACTAGATGAATCCACATGAAAGCTCAACCTTGGCCATTCTGCCAAGCCGAGGGAGGACTGGGAAGGAACACCAGCGATTGCTGGGCAACACCAGGTTGTGGTTCCTAGCTACTTCCTGTTTGTCTGCTGAGAATGAAACAGGCAAAGACTCTTGCAAGGCCAAAATATGTGATGGCTGAGGAGACTGCCCCCGATGGTTCTGCCAGGCTTACTGCTCCTTCCTTGTATTCTTCCCTATCAGCCTTCTCTGATGGTTCTGCCACATCTCTGTATGGGATTTAATGGCATCACCCAGTCGCTCCTGATGCAGAGGGGAGGTTACATGTTTCATCTCTGCATGAGTCCCTGCTCTGCCAGTCAAGAGGCATCTCAGAAGAGATGGCCAAGGAAAAGAGGGGCAGAGTGGTGTGCCCTGGTCAGCTGGTACTCCCTATAGCTCATGAAACAGGCTTCTGTTACTTGCACTGCTCTAATTTTATACACCTGGCTACTACACAGCTTCTACATTGGAGAAATTGTGCCCCTAGACTTTACCTAGTTTTTGAAAGGGGAGGAAGGGCAGGCAAATGAAATTCTCTATGGTAGCAGAAGTATTCAAAATGTCTTTCAATATGTTGCTTGCTACCAGGATCCAAAGTGATTAAAAATGGTACCCAGAAGTGAAAGTTCCCAAAGACGGATAAATGTAGTGGGATTTTTCTCCTGCGTAAGTACTTGGAAGAGAACAGTGTTGAAAATGTTCAAGGGATTGTGTGTTCCCCACTCGGCTATTTGCAAAAGAAAAAGCTTATGTGCATTGCTTTTTGTGTGTCAGAATGAGGCCTTCTGGGAATTTTGGCTATTACCGCAATAGCTTTAGCGCTGCTGTTCGGTTCCAAAAACCTCAGGAGGGCCTTCTCTGATAACATTATGCACACCCTAAACTAATTACAGAGAGATTAACAATTAAAATTATGTCAAGGAAATTTCATGGACACTGTATACAAAACATAAAACCAAGCTGCTACCTGCTGCTGTGAAATAATCGTATTTTATTTTTCACTGTATTGCCCAAGCGCCATCTTGAACAAAATATTCCCATGCCTTTTCCACGGAAGGGATACAATGCTGCTTTAATCCACCTGCCTCCAATTTCACTGCGCAAGCATGGCCTCCTATATTTGCTTGAGAACTTGATATCCACGAATGAAAGAGACCCTTTAAAAAGCATGCTTCTAGGCCTCATTGTCACAGTTCAGGGAGCATGTAAACATCAGCTGGAGTAGGCTCAGCAAAGCAGAAAGCCAGAACTTCCACCGAGAAGGAAGTGATACTACATCATTGGCTGGTACTGTCTACACCCCTGCAACCTGTACTATTATCTCCCAGGTGCACACCAAACAAGGAAGGAAGCTGTGGATTTGTTTGTTGACTGCTTGGCATACAGGGTCTCTGTTTGGGGATATGAAATGTGGTAGCAGATCCATTGTCTCGTATGAGTGTCAGCTATTTTCCTCCACTTATGTTCTGCCTGTATTTTAGTAAAGAAGGCAACCGTTACCAAAACACTATAAATCTCCAGAGCTCTCTCTCTAAAGGAAACCAAACCCAGCAGCTCTGCCCTTTGAACTTCTTGCTGCCCGGGGATGTTGGAAGCAGGCAGCAGTATACTACGAGTCAAGCTGTTTAACACCAAAATGTCTGTATTTTATAGGTTAATAAATTATCATGCACACCCAGCTCGCTTTTTCTCAGTCTGAGAAAGAGGTACCTTCTGAGCTCCATTAGCCAATAGGAACAAAAGTATAGCCGTATGTCATAACAGTTTCTTACCCCTTTGTACAGAGCAAGAGGTAGGGCAATGACTCTCAAAAGGCAGGTTGCAGAATCTTTGCTGTGAGTCCCAGGAGCAATGTTTGTGAGTCACCAGGACCCTGGCAATTGATGGCACTGTTGACAAAATAATGCAAGGGTCTCAAAATAGGGTTTCCACGCACTATAATAACAGTGCTGCCTCCATCTCTACAAAAGCTGTAATCTTAAATTACGGTGGGTTGTACAAGAATGTGTGCAATAACCATTTTCTCTCTTTTCTGCTCTCTCTCTCTCTCATGTTAAAACTCCCTGTTCCACACTTAGTTGTTAGGCTCTGAGATGTGGCAATAATGTATTGTTGCTGATAATATTCCTCTGTTTATTACAACTCACTCCCATCATTCGGCTCGTACTTAACATGAAGATGACTGGCTTTACACAGGAAAATATCACTCTAAATGAAAAGAAAAAACGATATGACAGAGATCTTACCTAGAGGACCTGATCTCCATTTTTAAAAAAACCAAATCTGAATTTAATTATATTTCGTGAAAATGAAAGCCATTTGAAAACTGATACAAGCAAGTTATTTGCTGATTTCTAAATTTAGAAGCACAAGTTATGATTTCAGCAGGTCTGCCTCCCCCTCCCCTTACTATTAGGTACGCTAATTTCCCACTTAATGTGATCCCTGCCAGCAGCCTGGTTTACTGGGGAATTTGTATTTTGGCTTCCTGAGGGAGGAGGGGACAATTCACCCTGAAAGATCTTTCTGCTCCACAAATGGAAATTACTCACCCTTTCTTGTGGGAGGAAGACAGTCCCTTTGCAGGAATCTAAAATTCCTGCCCTGCCATTAAACCAAGGTCATTTGTACATGCATTCCCTAAACATTTACAGGGATAAATCTTCCTGTGTGAAATGCAAGTTGCAATATGGGAGCAGTCTATAAATTTGGTCAGGTGGTGGTGGTTAATATTCTTTCTTCCCTCTGGGCTTCATGTGTCAACAGAATGGTTACCTTGGTTGAACATACTGAAGCAACTGGGAAGAGGGGGGATGTAAAATTGCTGTTTCACCACATTCAAATTGAAAATGAAGTTGACTGGAGAGCCAGTGTGGTGTAGTGGTTAAGAGTGGTAGACTCGTAATCTGGGGAACTGGGTTTGCGTCTCCACTCCTCCACATGCAGCTGCTGGGTGACCTTGGGCCAGTCACACTTATTTGAAGTCTCTCAGCCCCACTCACCTCACAGAGTGTTTGTTGTGGGGGAGGAAGGGAAAGGAGAATGTTAGCTGCTTTGAGACTCATTCGGGTAGTGATAAAGCGGGATATCAAATCCAAACTCTTCTTCAAAAAAAGAAGAAAAGAAAATGAATTTGACTGGCCCCAGGAATGTGAAAAGGCAATAATATTCCCAGACAAGGCACAGCTGTGGTCAGGTTAGGAGTCAGTGATAGGCTTTCTGAGAGATCATATGCACACCATACATTGAGTGTATGGCTTCCTCCAAAGGCTTCTGGGACCTGTTGTTTACCGCTCATAGAGTTGCAATTCCCATCCTATGGCAGATGTTTGACCATGCTGACTGACTGCTGATACCAGGCCTGGTACTATGGCCTCCTGCTGGGCTTTAGCCAATTTGTAAAATATTAGACGGAACAATGCTAGAAGCAACCCAGTGATTCAAATGAGCGCAGATTGAAATTCGGCATACAGTGCCTTGAACCCACTTCTAACGAGTTTATTGAGGCACACAGATCAGTGGCCATCCACAAGTATCGCATACTTTTTAAAAAAACAAACACATACCACCATCCAGCTTCCTCCTTGCCATGCTTTGTGCCCCCTTTGGACCAAAAACAACGTGTTCTATCTCTGCAACCTCTCTGCCCTCAATGTGTGACATCTCACTGTGGTCCCATTACTATGTAATGGATTGGCCTTTACATCCTTCCTCTTTGCTGCATGGAAGTGTTATTTGATCAAGAATTATTATTCCCTATCATGCACGCAGGCATCAAGTAGGGAGAGGACATGGACTCAAGCCCTGCTCCCAACATCTCCATGTGCATCAGCTCCACTTCTGAACTTTGCCTACTGAGCCTGTTCCCTGCGTTGTCAGAGTTCCTGATCACGGACAGGATTCTACAGGCATTCACTCAAACACACTTAGGGAGCAATCCTAACTCCCAACCCAGTGTGACTTTCTGGAAGTGGTGGTGAGACCACCACTTCGTCTGCAGCACTGTCCTAAATGGTGGCCAGGGCAGAAGCTGAGAGGGACAGAGGAGTGGTGAGGCTGCCTGGAGTTGGTGTAGTAATCCGTCCTAGACTAACTCAGCCCCATGCCTTACTTGCTCCCTAAAAGTCTTGTTTTAGCAGGTGGGAAGGAATGCTCTAAACTAAGTACCCCCAAACTCAGCCCTCCAGATGTTTTGGGACTACAACTCCCATCATCCCTAGCTAACAGAACCAGTGGTCAGGGATGATGGGAATTGTAGTCCCAAAACACCTGGAGGGCCGAGTTTGGGGATGCCTACTCTAAACCAGCAGAATGATGCTGGCATTACTCCACCGATGGTGGCTAGCGAGAGGGACACCTGCATCCAGCTTGGAAAAGGTTGCTTGGATTTTTCTGCCCATTTCTCCCTTAAGACCTTTGTCCTGAATTCAGGAAGGTCAGTGGTGGAGCTGGTGTGTCTTGGGTTATTGAGGCTGGGATCTGTTAGCACACCCCTGCCCCTTCACACACTCACCCTAAGGGCATAACTCAGGCTTGTGTTTTCTTTTTCAAAACACAAAGGCATACTCAGTAACAGGGATCTGGTGAGGACAACAATTGCATATAGGCCATGGGCCACAATATGCTGTGTTTGGCTTCCTTCCCTTTTATAACACTGTGTTCAACATATCCAGCTGGCAAGGCAGAAAAAAAGACCAGATTCCATGAAAAATGCTGCTACTTTCTTGAATCAGAGTACCCAAAACAAGCAAACCTGCTGTAGAGGGAATATTTGAGTTCAGTGTAGAAGACACCTGGTCAACTATTCCCAAATGAACGGTGTCATATGCTCTACCTGCTGCCCCCAGCTACAAATAAAAAGTGGCACTAGGACTTCCCTGGCAGTCTATTTGAAGGATTTGAGACCACGTTTTTGCATGGTGTCATGACCCAGGGACCTTGCAGTGCATGGTGGCGGTATCAGACATTTTTGGCTGCTTCTTCAGATGGAGATCCATTGGTAGCTTACATGAGGCCCTCTTAGCAAGTCCCTTGTCTCATGGGTGGTGCCCTACGACACTTCTCTGACCCAGTAGATGAGTTCCATTATATTTTTCATTATATTGTTGTGAAGGTGCTTGCATCTCTTGCAGCCCACTTGGTATCAAAAGTTGGGCCAACCTGTCCTAGGAAGAGAACTCTTTGGGCAACAGGGCCCTCTTGGAACTGTCCAAGGTCCTGTTCTTGCCCTCCTCCTGCCTGCAGCTCCCACCCCTTCCTACTCCCTTCTCAAAATGATCCTTCAGGAAAACCAGCACAGCATTCCAAGGAACTCCAGTTTAGGCCACCTTCTGATTACAGAGGAGTGAAGGGGGGGAGGAAGAGCATTAAAACACCATGGATGATAAGAATTGCCATACAAATCCAATCTAAGCAAGCAGCCTTCACATTCTTGGGATTTCTGCCATTATTTGCTAACTTTGCAGGCAGGGTTTAAAGGTCCTGATCAGGCTCACTGGGCTGCCTCTACACAATGAAAATATTGTCTGCTTCAAAGACTCTAATGTCTGGGATCAGTGATCCCCAATAATTAATTTCAAACCGACTGAGAAATATCTGTGCTTTAGCATGCTGTAGCTGTAAGCAAAAAGAGGGGGGGGGGGTTAAAGTAGCAAAACAAATGACAGTCATCCACTCAAATACCAAAGAAGCTGGTAAAACAATCTTCATCACTGTTCTTTTCTTTTCCAGTATCCACTGTTTATTAGTCTTCTAATGTCTTTAGGAAGATGCTGTATCAAGCTCTTGTTTTTAACTATTGGTGTCTTTTGCCACAAGTCCACAGGGTGAAGTAATTCCACAAAATGTCATACTTAGACCAACCTAGAAGAATGGAGCAACTGGCATCCTCTTCAGGCATTCAGAAGGAATACAAACTGGGAGCAGGATTGGTGCCCAATGTCTCCATATGCACCAGGCTTTCCCATTCCACTCCTTAACGTCTCCACTCAGGAAGATTGGTTGTAGAGGTGACATGTTGAGGACATGCAGCCCTTCCCTCTCCCCTGTTTGAACTCTCACGTGGGTCCCCTCCCCCCATTTATTTACATATTTTCATACATTCATATCCTGCCTTCCTTCTATCATGGAACCTAAAGCAGAGTTGTGGTTGATCAGGGTCACCCTTTCAGGCACTGACCAGGCCCAGACCTGCTTCAGCAAGGTGATGGTCTCATGTGTCTTCAGACCATACCCTAGGGCCAGAGTACTTGGGTCATGGCTGGTTCCAGCAGGGTGCCATCAAGACACCCTAGATGTTGTTGACACTGCACTTGAACCCAGATGTGACCCAGAGAAGGCCAGTGCTCGTGGCCAATGGAGGTGGCTGTTGCTGTTCCTTCACAGCAGCTGTTGGTCAGAGGTCAGTGGTGGGTTAAACAGCAGCTGCCTGGGGATGGGGAAACCTGGTACTAGCTCAGGTTGTTTGTTGAACATAAGGTTGCTTTCATATTGGACAAATCAAATGTGTTAATCTACCTATTACTTGTGAGAATATCCTAAATATTCTACAACTGATTCTACACAACTAAGCTATGACATACTAGACCCGCAATAACAAACACTTATAAACAGTGTTTCTTTTTACCAACACAGAATGACCCTTCTTTCTCTCACTTTGGCAGGAAGCACTGTTAATGTTCATTCAGCAATTTTTCCTTTAAAGGAAATAATTGGGGTTATTAGTTTAAGTAGTTGTTGGTGAAATTTGTATTGCTTAATGGCCTGTTTAAAAAATGGTACAATGACTAATACGTTCTTAGTGCTCGTTAGAAATTATCTGGCAAAACACAAATAAAATGATTCTGTTTATATACATGGTCAGCATCAAATAACTGAAAAGCTGCAGCTTGGTGGCCAACACTGATCATTCATGCTCAGCCCTTGTTTATTCCAGAATGAAGAAAATGCTGAGTGAAGAAAAGGGAAGATTTCAAAATCCTCAGAGATGAAACACACAGCTCTTGAGCAGCAGCAGTTGGAGCTTGCTTGCAAATTTATATTAATGTGTTTAATCTAATTAATTTTGTGCTTGTCAACAAATTCCATGCTGGAAGCCCTGAAATGGAGTCTCTCTGTGTTTGGAGTTCACAACAATATGAAGGATTTACCCTCTGAAAATCTAGTTTGCTGGAGGGCCTGGTTATGTGGTGATCTTTACAGTGCTGCCTAAGTCCCAATACTTGCCTCATTAGTGGGACTCTCCACCTCAAGGGTGGGGGTGCTTTTTTGACCTTGAGGGCCACACTCCTTTCTAGGCAACCAAGGGCCAGTGCTGGGTGGGGCCAGAATCAAAATTTATACACAGCCGACCTCTGTACAATGTTTGTTTCTATAAACACTCATGCATCCTTCTCTATCCTCCATCCAGGCAAGCAAGGCATATGACCATAGTTCAGTCACATTCTAACCAGGCAAGAAGACTCAAGAAGGTCTGGTGAGGGGTGTGGCCTGGGGAAAGTCCTGAGGGTCAGAAAGAAAGGCCTAGACGAGGCTCCCCACTCCTGTTCAACCTCTTCACCTTCTGCGACAAGGTAATGGAAACCGCTGACTTTATGACAACTCCCCAGCTTTGCATAAAGACTCAAAATTTTGGAAGCCCATGCCATTCTTTTCAGTTCTATCTTCCACATTGAGGTGTCACTGCCATCTTCCTCTTGAATGCGCCAGAAAACTGCTGAGACCCAACGTTCTGGCTCCTCACAGAAAGCAAACGCAGGCTACTGCCTTTTGAATATAAATGTGGTTTTGTTGACCACTGGGAGTTTGAAGGAGGGGGCATCTGATACAATAACATATGCTACCATAGCAGGATGGGAAGTAGGGCAGTGGACACAATTCCCATCCAAAGGCAGCAGCGGCACCAGAAAAAAATCCAGGAGGCAGGAGGAACAAAGTTTATCTTGAGAGGAGTGAGTTGTGTCTCTGTAAGATAAATAGCAGAACAGTGGTACCTTGGTACTCGAACAGCTTGGCTCCCCAACAAATCAGCTCCCAAACACCGCCAACCCAGAAGTGAGTGTTCCGGTTTGCGAAACATTCAACGTGGCTTCTGCAGCTTCCAATTGAGTGCAGGAAGCTCCTGCAGCCAATTGGAAGCTGCACCTTGGTTTTTGAACCATTTCGTGAGTCGAACGGACTCCCAGAACAGATTAAGTTTGAGAACCAAGGTACCACTGTATATGTTAATGACAGGAGTCCATCAGTGGGGGAAAGTGAGGGGTGAAGTCCTGGTTTGGGGTGCATGTGCTTACCCTCATATACCCCCCCTCACTCCAGCACCACCCATAGGACAAGGTTACCAAATTTATGAACTATGGTATAAAACTCTCCATTATCCTCCAGTTAATTGGTCCCAAGAAAAATCACTTCTGAGCAGGAGCTCATGAATCAACCCAGTTGGTCCATTGCTTACACTTCCCTTTCTATGCAAGTGAGATGAACACAAATGTAACAGATTATAATAAGTTAAATATTGAAAACATGGCAGTATCTTACACGCTGTCCATTTTGTATGCTCCTTTTATTCAGTGGAATTGTAGTGTCTGAATATCTACGTGAACCAGCAAGATGGTGATGCATTACTAGACTGACCAAAATATTTTGCCTTTTGCCTCCATGATATGCAAGGATTTTAGACAGCTCCCCCCCCCCCCCCCGCTTCCCCACCACTTCAGAACATAATTGGTATTTTTGAACAAGCCCAAGTCAGCAGAGTGTTTCTTTTGTTTGGCTCAAGTGGATAGAATTAGCTATGGGTTTTTTGAAAAACAACAACAATGAAATACAGTACATTTCCAATGATATATTAGTGTCCAGCGATATAGCAGCTCTGTCTCTCACTAGGAAAATGAAACTTGTTAAAATAAAGATGTCATCATCTACATATTTTCAAAGCTGTCATAGGGCAGACAGTGATAGGGATCACATCCTTGTTGAGCCGGAATAGGGAACCTGTGGCCCTGCAGAAATTGTTGGACTCCGGCTCTCTTTAGCCTCAGTCAACATAGTCAAAGGTTAAGGAGAATGGAAAACTAGTCTAGCAATAACTAGTGAGATTCATCCCTGTTATACAGATAAAGTTGGGTGCAAGCTGCCCCTGGCCCAATGTCTGGATTGTTGTGTTTTGTTGATATAAGGTAAAGGTACCCCTGCCCGTACAGGCCAGTCTTGACAGACTCTAGGGTTGTGCGCCCATCTCACTCAAGAGGCCGGTGGCCAGCGCTGTCCGGAGACACTTCCGGGTCACGTGGCCAGCGTGACATCGCTGCTCTGGCGAGCCAGAGCCGCACACGGAAACGCCGTTTACCTTCCCGCTAGTAACGGTCCCTATTTATCTACTTGCACCCAGGGGTGCTTTCGAACTGCTAGGTTGGCAGGCGCTGGGACCGAACAACGGGAGCGCACCCCGCCGCGGGGATTCGAACCGCCGACCTTTCGATCGGCAAGCCCTAGGTGCTGAGGCTTTTACCCACAGCGCCACCCACGTCCCTTTGTTGATATATCCATGTGCAAATACTGGTGTGCAGAACAAGCCCAATGCCATAAAAATATGATGTGATTTTATACCTGCAGTTGCAATAACCTTTCTTACTTACAGTGGTACCTCGGGTTACATACGCTTCAGGTTACATACACTTCAGGTTACAGACTCCGCTAACCGAGAAATAGTGCTTCAGGTTAAGAACTTTGCTTCAGGATGAGAACAGAAATTGTGCTCTGGCGGCAGCAGGAGACCCCATTAGCTGAAGGTTAAGAACAGTTTCAGGTTAAGAACAGACCTCCGGAACGAATTAAGTACTTAACCCGAGGTACCACTGTATTTTATTTCCTTGTGTGTAATTACATACTTCTTTCTTAGCAATACATGCACAAATGCATGTATATTTCAGGGGAACATACATGCATTTTGTATTGCATTATTGCATTTTATCCTCAAAACAATTCTATGAGGTAGGATAAACTGAAATATATGGTGCTACATCAAGTACCAACACACCACAGAAGCTATTCACATAGATTGATATCCAGCTAAATGACATCAATGAACTTAACTCCACTTATTTCAATGGATCTACTTTTATTATGACTCACACTGGATCTCAGCCATACTGTTTCCACAAAGAAGAGAAGAAGAGTAGAAGAGTTTGGATTTGATATCCCGCCTTTCACTCCCTTTAAGGAGTCTCAAAGCGGCTAACATTCTCCTTTCCCTTCCTCCCCCACAACAAACACTCTGTGAGGTGAGTGGGGCTGAGAGACTTCAAGGAAGTGTGACTGGCCCAAGGTCACCCAGCAGCTGCATGTGGAGGAGCAGAGACGTGAACCCGGTTCCCCAGATTACAAGACTACCGCTCTCAACCACTACACCACACTGGCTCACTACACCACAAAGGCTATATACTGTAATTCCACAAAGGGGCATTGCCAGCGGGATCCTATACATCTACCCAGTGCTTTTTTTCTATAAAAATATTTAGGGGTACTCTCATTTTGACTCAATAAAATCACCATTTAATAGTTCAAATCAGGAAAAATAAATACAGTAAATAGACAAAAGTACAAAGATTCACACAGTATTTAGGGGTATGCATCCCCCCAGGAAAAACAGCACTGCATCTACTGCGAAGCAAGCTCCATTAAGTATAGTGGCACTTACCCCCTGGTAAGTATGCATTGCAGCATCAATGTCCTGAAAATCTCAGCTTCAGTTTTGAGGTGGAGGGGAATCAATTTTCTAGACCTTCCTGCAAATATGGTATTAAAAGTGTGCTGACAATTCTTGTGAAATCCCCAAAGCCAAGTAATCTTAGTGGGGCTCAAAAGCCTGAGCAAATTGTGCAGACTTGTTCAACACCATACGGAGCAGGTCTCTTAATAGCTTCAACTCCCATGGAACCAGGTGCTATTTGTATGGATGCATATCTTAACCTTTATAATCTTGACTTTATTTCTATTTTGAAAAGGCCACCTATTGGATTTTTTTTCTTAATCAGTCATTTCACTTAGAACAAAGAATAGATGTGCCATATGAGCAAGAAATGTTTAACTGAATTACTCCAAAGCTGGGATAGCCAACATTGTGCCCTCAAGATGTAGCTGGACCTAAAATCGACAGTGATTTTATTGGATTCCTATGCATTTCAGTGACACTTGTTCCCCCCAAATCCTCAATAGATTGTGTCCAAATACTACACAATGCAATCTTGTGCTGACTGAAGTGAGTATGTTGGCTCCAGTGGGCCTTAAATGCAATTATTAGGTGCAGGATTGTGGCCAAATTCTGACAGTCAGGGCCAGCCCACCCATGAGACAAGCTGAGTGACCACCTCAGGTGGCAGGATCCACAGGGGCAGCAGTTGTGGCCTCCAAGAAATGCATTTCCCACTGCTGCCACTGCTGCAGTGATGGCTGTGGCCTGCTCCTTAGAGGCTGGATCTACCACCACCTCAAAAGCCCCCACAGTACTGCCTCTACACCAGCATCTTGGCAAATAGGAGGCACTGCTGCTCTCCTCCCATCCTTGAAAAATCACTGTGCAGAATGTTTGCAATAATTTCTTTTTTTAATGGCCCACATAGAAAAGATAGAAGAATAGGCTGCATAGTCAGGATGATCTTATCAAGTTGTTCATTGCAATCAAAGAGAGTTTCGTCGGGAACAAGGGATTAACAACAAAGAACTTCCACACATGTGCTTTCAAAGCGCCTAGCTTAGTATTTATTGAAGGTTCACACAAATCAGTAGGTCTCATTGAGAGTCAGGACTTAACATTAAAGAACTCCAGCGCATGAATCTACAAAGCAAGTGGCTTTGGGCATCTGAGCGCCTGAATCCTGACCACATTTGTACAGAATCTCTCTTAACGTTCCAAGACAGAAAAGAACATCTTGGGGAAATGGATGCTGCTCAGTTTGTAAAACAGCCCAGAGTTGTGAGCTGAGCTAATTAGTACAACAGCTAACTGCAAATGTTCATTATGGCTCCAAGGAATGAAGTTTCTCAGAAGATGCTGTTGGGATACAACTCCAGTCATCCCAACTCTCTGGCTGGATCTGATGGGAACTGGAGTCTGTTAACATCTGGAGAGCCACAAGCATCTTTGACATAAAGGGTATGTCAGCTTGCACCCTGAATGCAGATGGTAGCTGCCAATGCTCTCAAATGCATCAGCCTCTGCAACCGAGGGGAATTATCTGCATGACAGTTCCATGGCAGCATATTTAAGAAAGTGTCCTCACTGATTTAATGACATGATGAGTCAGCATGTGCATTCCATTGCTCAAACCAACTTAATGTAGCCTCAAGTTTAACGTAACCTCAAGATATTAGAGTCCAGCAAAATCGTGAAGGTGGGGATTTCAGCAGCACCTGGAGACATCCAGATACGATCATTATGGGAGCATATGGCCACTTTACTTGTTCTGTCCTTGTAATTCCAATCAGTATCAAACTAAAGACTCTATTTGATGTGCAGGTGGGCTAGTCACAGTGTTAGGACTTAGTCCTTTAATTCTCAACCAAAATTCTCTGTACAACCTTCCTCTACCACTATTCACAACATAAAAGTCAATTCCATCAGGGGTCCAGCCCTCTTAAAACAAGCAAAACAAATTTTAATAGAACTGGATGGTGCTTTCGGTGTTCTGGATGGGAAACTCTATGGAATTAGTTCTATAATAGATCCCTTCAAATGCACAGTTGAGGGCATGGTATTTTATAAATTCCATTATGAAGAAAAAATGAGTTTTCCTGAAGCATTATAGAACATAAAATCCCTTTCTGGCAATGAACCTTAAACAAAGAACGCAAGGGGTGAAGCAGGTAATTATAGACCTGAGCTCTCTAAGATTAAGGAGATATTCAGTTTCACAGCTACACTTACATTAATTAGAAACACGTTAGTGGCAAAAAAATATTAATGAAATGACTTTTCTCCTATCTGATATTAAGAATCACCACATGGAATCATGCTAAGGTGGAAAAAAACCCCCAAACCAAATGATTAAATCTTAAATATTGCAAGCCAATTAGAATTACTAGAAACTTTTCACATGGGATATGAAAAAATAATAATGTTAGCATGGGGTAGTCAATCTGGTCCCTTCTAGATGTTTTTGGACACCAACTCCCATCAGCCCCAGCCAACATGGCCAATAGTTAGGAACTGTGGGCATTGTTGTCCAACAACAACTGGCTGCCATCACACTGACTACGCCTGAAGAGGATTGAAATTAGTGGAAGAAGAAACCACAGGAGCCATATTCGTGAAACATATTGCACAAATGTTTATTTGCAGACTCATTAGGAAGGAGCCCATCTGACTTGGTTGTCTTGAAGTAAAGGGATTGGCTGACATTTCTAGAGAAGAGAAACAAACATTCCATTTCAGAAGTTGGTTTTGCCCTTGTAGTAAGGGATTTATGCAACGTACAAAGGAACTCTCATCAAATGCCACTATATATGTATGAAACAAGATTCCAAGATACCAACCCCCACCCCAAACATAAAGGTTGGCACAGCTTTAATGACCATTAGCTGTGCTAGCTGAAACTGATGGGAGTTGGAACCCAATAAGGTTTTCTTTCCTTGACATAGTGTTAAAGATTAAGGACACTCAGCAATGTGAGCATGGATCTGTCAAAATGAATGGATTCCTATATGTTGAGCTCCACATGCATTAGGCCAGTGATAGGTGATCTTTGGTATCCCTGTACAGGATGATTATGGCTTCACATTCTCATCTTTCCTGATGGAAATCCAGAGATACTTTCCAGAGTCACTGGAAGTGGTACTAGTCATGACCATTTGTTGAGAGGGGCTGAAATGAAATCCTTGCCGAAATCAGGGAGCAGGGGGACATTTCTCTGAAATGTTCGGGGTGGAATGTCACTTAATTTACTTAACATTGCAAGGGGGCCAAGAGTACCCACTTTGTATGTGGCAGAGGGGGGAAAATAAAAGAGTTTACATAGCAAAATGTTTTGCAAGGCATCATCAGTTCTGAAATGCAATTGGTTTAAATGGTGGAGCTTCCCAGAAATGATCTGGAAAGGACAATTGGAAAAGGATTGGGGCCTTGCTTCTGTGTTCCTTGTCAAAAAAATCTGACCATTTAAATAAATATTCACCATTAACATTTGATAGCAGAGTTTTGCCATTTAAAGTCAGGTTCCTCCTGTACTAATTTGAAAAGGGAAGTATGAATCAGCTGTGCTGTAATGGTGCTAGATCTCAGACTTCAAGCAGTTTTATGATTGGGTATTCAGGGACAGGCCAAAAGGCTACATCACACTCTTTTCATCAACAGCTTTTAATTAGCAGCGTGAAAGACCCGACATTTCAGTAACAATGGAGGAAGCAAACTCTGGAATCACCTCTTTACCTGACATTTCTGGGGCAGCGAACCTACAAATGATCAGATACAGGGAAAGGGGGTTAGTGAGAAGAATTTTGCTTCTGCTTCTGGTAACTCACCTTATTAAGTGGTCTTCAGTTTATTCCTTATTTCCAACCCCATAGAGGTTCACATTGCTGCCTCAAAGCGCCAAAGTTTTTTGAGGAAGCCCCAGATCTTCTTGTCTGGTGTCATCCTCGCTTGTCATTGCATCAAATTGCTGGGCTCGTTTTTGTACTTCATTAGTTAAAACTGGGCCTGGGGTGGGGAGGAATGACCTATAGCCAACACATATGACAACAATGAAGGTTAATGTCGGCTGTCTCGTTGGTGGACACCTCACCCCACCCTACCTCACTGCCATCTGATCTGTTGCTGTTCTCAGCAGCACAAGCATTCATAACTATGACAAGTCTGAAGACATTGCTGAAAGAATTCACAGGCCAATCACATCAGCAGCACAGCACCTAATATTTCATGGGGAAATGAACTGCACTTCATAGATTTGAAATCTCAGGCTCCCACAAAGTAAGGGAATAGGAAAGGTAGGATGGATAACGGATATATCCCTGTAAGGGCAATTCACTTCCACAATCATTACTTTTCTGTGAATTATTAAGAGCTAGTGTGGCTTAGTGAATGTGTTGTACTTAGACTGGGGACATCTGAGTTCCGATCCCCACTCAGCTATGAAGCTCATGGGGTGTGATGGGGAACTTAGAAGTGGCCTCGGCTTGGTTTTTTGGCAATTCTCCCTGCCCCCACAGGCCTTTTCTAAAGATCCCTGCTCCCCAGGAGAGGCCCTACATGGGGTACAAGAAGCAGCAATGGGTAGGAGGTTAAGGAAAAGCTCTCCCAAGTAAGTGGTGTTCTTCTCACATAACTTTTGGATGCAACCAAAAGTTGACTAACATAAGAAAGACAGATTTGCTCAACTAAAATGAGACACAAACACCCCACACAAGGTTGGGTGGTGCCTTATCTACTTGCCTACTTGCCACCTGTTGTAGGACAGCAGTTGCACAGAGCGGAAGGTGTTTCAACAAGGGTAGGCAACTTATCTTCAAGCCCCTTTCAGATATTTTGTTCAGTGACCTAACCAAATAGGAGCTCTGCCCTGACCGACTAGTTGGCCCCAAAGACACAATTATAGCTTTAGCAAGCAACAACAACAACAAAACTTAACAGGCATAATATGGGAGAACAATACAAAATGTAAAAATAAATCTAAGAAATGTAATCCAATAATATAAAACAATAGTAATGTAAAAAGAAAGACAATTAACTACAGTAATCAAGTCCTGAGTCATTATTTACCAAGCAAATAAACCCAATAACAATTATAGAAGGTTTTTACTCTTTAGGTAGTGGGAAGTTGGGAAATATCGTATTTTTCGCTCTATAAGATGCACCAGACCAAAACACGCACCTAGTTTTTGGAGGAGGAAAACAAGAAAAAAAATATTCTGAATCTCAGAAGCCAGAACAGGAAGAAGAATCACTGCGCAGTGAAAGCAGCAATCTCTCTTGCTGCTCTGGCTTCTGGGATAGCTGCGCAGCCTGCATTCGCTCCGTAAGATGCACACACATTTCCCCTTACTTTTTAGGAGGGGAAAAGTGAGTCTTATAGAGCAAAAAATACGGTACATAATTAGCTGAGTAACAGCAGCAGCAAGAAAAGGTTAGTAATCAATAAACAAAATAAATGTGGATGGCTTACCTACCAGTAGGTGACTCTGCATTCTCTAAGGCAAACTCCCATAAAGGCAGGGCTTTTGTTCAGCTGGAACTCACCGGAACTCAGTTCTGGCACCTTTTAGGTGGGCGCCATTGCCATTCTAAGAGAACAAGGCAGGCGTTCGTTGTGAGTTCCGGCACCTATTTTCTAGGGGGAAAATAGCACTGCATAAAGGCTTTGTGCTTACCTGATTAATGGGGATGACAGACAACATTTGAGGCAGTGCCAGTGTGAGAGGGCCCACCCTTGTTCACATTCATCAAATGAAAAAAATAAATAAAGCAACTTGATATCTGTTTAAAAGTTCATGGAGTTCTGGCTAGGAGCACACAGTTGTTAAAAGAAAAAGAAAAAAGGAAGCAGACAGAACAACAATTCTGCCTGCTGGATGGCTCAAAGTCTATAATGGGATCACCCTGAGGTCCAGGCTTATTGAAGCATTTGCTGATGATCTAGAAGAGGGCGTAAACACATTACTGAAATTCTCAGACAGCGTGATTTGGAAGGCGATAAAGCAGCTGAAGGAGAATGGCAATGCAAAGAACTCCACTGAGAATAGACGCTTGAGCAAAATATAATAAAATAAGGTCAGCTTTGAAACGCCCATTGGGCTCTGTGAAAGTATTTTCATTTCACAAAACAATCACACCTGAGTTTCAAGAAAGGTAAGGGTACTCATATAGGCAAGAAAGGCATTGCTCCATAGCACAAAAAGTTAGAAATGAAAACAGAACTAGGAGCTGCCTAAGAAAACATACAGCTCAAGAAGTACCAAGACTCCTGCTTATCTTTAAATGTGCCGAGTGAATAGTAGAGCTGAAGTTACCCCCCCCCCCCCGGAAATTATAAAATGCACCAAATTTCCCAAAATCAAATCTAGGAATTCTAGTTTGCATTTTAAAATAAAAACCTAGCTTTCAACTGTTGGGACTGAAATTTTATATTAGCATTCCTTTGTGTGTGCTACCTGCCTGTCCCCTTGTGTTAATAATATTTCCTGTTTGGTTGAATTTACTTAATGCTGCTGGAAGCAAACTGCTAAATACTGACTGCAGTTACATTTCAGCTCAGGATGCTAAGTGGATTGCTACCGATGCTTAGCTGTCAGCTGCAATCAAATACCGTTTGCATGTCAAATGCTGCCATGTGTCAATTGATACTGAAAAGCACTGGCTGTTATTTCATTATTTATTTATACTGCATCCTTTCGCTTGTCACCTTTCAGCTCTATCCTAAATACAATCACAACACAAAGGCATGAACTTTTCAGCTGATTTACTCCTGTTGGTCTGGATCTACAGTACCAGCACATTCCTAACCATATCTACTCAGATTCAACAGGACTTACTCCCAGGTAAGTGGGATTTGGACTGCAGCCTGATTCGGTCAGACTTAGGTCCCATTTAAATCAGTCCAAAAAGTTATTGCTAACTATGTGATGCCCTACTATTTCATTGGGAATTAAGTCTATTTCAGTGAAGAACTAACACACTGGATTTACTGGTGCTCTGCAGTCAACACATTTCTTTCTCGCCATTCTGAAACAGAACACGAAAGCATGTCTGCTAGCTAGATTAGTACTGCAGTGAATTTATTGTACCTGAAGTTCTGACATCAGTCAGTGCTGGTGATTTGAAGTAGTCCCCAACCAAGTACCTTCGTTGCAAGTAATTTCTGTAATATACAGCACAGTAGCTGTCAGAGAGGGAAGTCACTGTAAATAACTAACATTGAAATAATGGCATTGCATTCTTACCTAGAGGTTACAGCAGTTAATGTTACGTTGTCTGGAGTAGAAGGAAAGAAGAAGAGTTTGTATTTATTCTAATGAGTATGCTCCCTCGGACAACCAGATGACATCCTGTTGAAAATTCTTCCCCATAATCCTTTCTTTGAAGCACATGCAAAGTTTTCAAACTGGTTTTGGCAAGGCCGTTAAGAAACAAAATGAGGTTGATGCACTTGTGAGCATGTGTATTCCTTTGACCCTAAAGTATGAGCGAAGACTCAGATTATTAGATTTCCAAGAAGCCCCACTGCCTTGAATTAAATATTACTTTATTTAAAGGTCCCTAACTTGGGGGGGGGGGGAATATATTGTGCAAGTTTGCAGAAATATAGGTTTTCCGATTATTAAGTTCTCTACACTGTGATTTATACAAAGGTGGCATTCATCATTTTCTAATAGAAAAGAAAGGATTTATGACTAATGCTTTAAGGTTTCATGGACGAGAGGAAATCATGACCAGACTCACTGAACAGCATGGATGACATATGATTATTTCTTTTACCTGTCAGTAGCAAAAGTTAAGACCCTAGGTTTTAATTTATTTAAATCAGTAGATGAATGAACCAAAGTTTTAACTGATTAAGCAGCAACGGCTGCCATGAGAGCTGCAAGTTAACAATATGCTTGTTTATTATCTGAAGCTAACTTGGGTCTAAGGTGCTAAGGTGCTACTTTAAAAGGGAACAAAAAGAGAAAAGGGGGGAGGAAACTCACCAATGGTCTTTTCTTCTATCAACGAGCTGGAGCTCGAACATATTAAATCATAACATAAATTCTAAATTGTTAGCTATTTTAGATTTCACTGTTTGTTTATTAAAATATTTATGCCCTGCCTTTCTGTCCTGGCTTGAAACCTCCAAGGAGGCTGACAACTAGAAAACATAGATAGATGATGAGATGATAGATAGATGATTGATAGATAGATAGATAGATAGATGATAGATAGATAGATAGATGATAGATATAGATATAGATATAGATGATATAGATATAGATAGATGATAGATAGATAGATAGATAGATAGATAGATAGATAGGTAGATACCTGTGCTTGGCTACCTTTGGAAGGAGACACACAGAATTTGTAATATTTGGGTTGAGCAAGGTGGAAGTAGGTAACTTAGGTTCTCCTACAAGCAACAAATATGTTATCCTACATTCAGATACACACCCCAGCACACCCACACCTGATGTTTGCAGGTCATTCTCTGTCCCACCCCTCTCCCTACTTTATACTGAGCAAAAACTCAAGAGTGTGATCACGTTTCTCTATTGTTGTTCCTACTATATGGAATGCTCTCCCTGTTGAGGTCCGGAAGGCACCAAGTGTGGTGCCAACAGTTGGAGATGTACCTGTTTGCCCAGGTGATTCCTGGTCATTGATACCAGTTCCCTGATGTCAGGAGCAGCTTGTCCAATCTAGTGGAGCCTAAACAATAGTCTCCTGGTGACAGTGTCAGTGCTGCTTACAGGGATGGTGAGGAGCAAGCTGATGGTTAGGTCAAGGTTGCACAGTGCACCTGTAGAGCCAATCTGGTGCTCCTGGCAGTGCACTGCACAGCCCCCACTCTCCCCAATCTGGTAAGCAACTGCAACTACACTGTTGCCACGAGGCTATTGCTGCAGCTCTATCCCATTGGAGACTACTGTTTTATGTTCTTGGTTGCCATGATGATAATTTAAGGTAAAGGTAAAGGCACCACTGATCATTAGGTCCAGTCTTGGCCGACTCTGGGGTTGCGGCGCTCATCTCGCTTTATTGGCCAAGGGAGCCGGTGTACAGCTTCCAGGTCATGTGGCCAGCATGACTAAGCTGCTTCCGGTGAACCAGAGCAGTGCACGGAAATGGCATTTACCTTCCTGCTGGAGTGGTACCTATTTATCTACCTGCGCTTTGACATGCTTTCGAACTGCTAGGTTTGCAGGAGCAGGAACCGAGCAACGGGAGCTCACCCCGCCGCGGGGATTCGAACCGCCAACTTTCTGATCAGCAAGTCCTAGGCTCTGTGGCTTAGACCACAGCGCCACCCACGTCCCTTTTTGATATTGATGATATTTTACTCGTGACTATTAACATTTACTGGATATTGTGTTTTACTATAATGTGTAGTGCTTTGGTATTTCTCTTTTGTAAACAAAAAGCGACTTTAAAACCCCCCACAAACTTTTATATACATTTTCACATTCACAGAAAGTGAGGTGGAGGAGCTGCAAGGCTATGCCATACATTTCCCATCATGCTCTGGTTCCCCTGTATGCTGGATCATAATCGCATAGATATTTAAAGGTGGTTCTGCAGACACCGTTCCACTTCAGGGATCAGTAATGTAACAGTTCTAGGCAAAACAGAAGCAGTTCATTTTTACTGGGAAAGAAAAATATATACTAGCTCTGCTTCAGTCATTTTGTGGCTTGTTTTCCTGCTCCTTTATAAAAAATGACAGGAATATTGTGCAGTTCCACTGCCAGCATATCAATATTCAAAGGGCTAGTGCCAACAAGACAAATGCAGCTTCCAAATATAAGGTCTTTGCCTTTAATCTAAGATCCCATGCAGAATAAATCCCATTTCTGACATATTCTCTTGCTGGCTATTGTAACCCAGCACAGGCATAGGTTGGGTGCTTCCAGATGCGGTAACAGACTTATAAAAATTGGTAACAGACTTAAAACAAAAATAAAAATCAGATAGTGTATTTGCCGTCTAGTTAACTAGAGGCTTCTGAGCTACAGTCTCCCAAGTTTGAGACTTCAGCAGCAGGCAACTTTATTTTAATTTTGGTCTGTTTTATTTTAGGATTTTTATACCCATATTTATCTCCACCTCGGAAAACCAAGGTGATTTACACAGGACTGCCTATTGTGCCTATTCTGTGTTGTTGTTTTTTCTTCCTCCATCTTTTATTCCCGGGCAAGCAGTAGTTGGTACAGGACAGGCAAAACTCTGTGGACTTGGCTATGTATCAGTATTTTCTACATCGATTTTCTACATCTAGTCTAGTGGTTTCTTTTTGTATTTTTCACTTTTCTTAGGCACACATTCTGATGTTGATGTTTTTACTTTTTGCTTTACCTCACCCCCAAAACCTGAAGGCCCCCTTTCCCCTTTTGTAATAGGCAGCGCTTGCTCTCAGATTCAGAGAGTAACAGTGAAGATTTATCGAGAGCCATCTGGTTAATTAAACGTCTATTTCCTCCAGTGTGTGTAAAGAGATCATAATGCAGAGAGCCAACGCAGAGGAGAGTAATTAAAGTGCACCTAAAGAGAAGAACTAACTTTGTAGTTAGCTGTAATTAGAAGCAAAATGGAAAGAATGTGGTTAGAGAATTGCCTAGTTTATTAGTTTGCCATCTACAGAAACCTGTTTGTGCATTCGTAACCTCATTTTCTAGGTCTCCATGTGACCCTTATCCATCTGTGCCTAGTGACTCTGAAGTGAGAAACAATCAATTCAGTCTTCCAGACATATGTCAGCTCAGAAGGTCCTGGTTTGCCAGGGATTACAAAATATGTTTGCAAAGCCCCCAAACATCAGTTTCAGGACCCTTAGGCCCTGCAGGGTAATTAGAAATTTCATGTTCACCTTCCTGGTGGTGGTGGTGGTGGTGGTGGTGGTGGTGGTGTTAAATGCCCTTCAGAATTTATGTAAAAATACAGCAACTTTCAAATTATGGCATGAGAATAAGTTGCTTTTGCTTGTGAATTGCAGACAAAAGCTTGTGGCCCCTCCAGATGATTTTGGGCTCCCAACTCCCATCAGTCCAAGCCAACACAGCCAGTGATCAGGAATGAAGGGCACCATAGTCTAGCAACACCTGGAAGTCTATAAGCAAAAGAGCAAAGATAGACCCAGCTTAGAGAATTCAGCTTTATCATGTTGTTTTATGCGCCTACTTCTCCAAGGACCAGTTTCCTCAGTAGGATGATATTTGTCAAATATCTATATTTATTTATTTACAATAAATCATGTAAAAAAGGTAAGTGATGAAAAAGGTGAGTGAAACTATAGTTATTCCAGTAACATTAAAATAGAGAGAAATTGAGAACTTGGTTCTTTTTTTATAGTTGCCTATTGCATTTGGGTTTCCTGTTTGTAGAATTACTTTTGTAATCAATTTTCCGTGATTAATATTGAAAATAAATGTTTGGGGGAAAACATTTTTTAAAAAAGGAAAGGAAACTATTTGGCTAGAGAATGCTAGAATTCTGGAAGCATACTTGCAGTTTAAAACAGAACAGCAATGACTGGATGTTATTACCTCTGTAAACACCCATTTGTCAGCTACTGCTTAAATCAGAGGCTGCTAAACTTTGACCCTCCAGATGCTGCTGGATTTTATGTCCCATCATACCTGACTATGCTAGTTGGGGCCGATGGGAGTAGGAACTCAACAGAATCTGGAAGGCTGCGACTTTTGCACCCCTGGCCTAAATGAGGAGCTGGAGAACTCTGCTCTGTGGATAGCCAGTACAATATAGCTCACCTCCACTGCTATGAGGTGGGAGAACAATCTGGCTGGGAGGGAACTAATCTCATTTTGCAACTGTATCCCCTGATACCTTTTCACTTCGTCTGCAAGCAAAAGGTACCCTCCTGAAAACAGAGCAGTATCTTACCACTTTAAAGTCATGGCTACCCTCCAAGGAATACTGAGAACTGCAGTTTGTTAAGGATTCTGAGAGATTGCTTTTAGGAGGCCCCTATTCTCCTCACAGAGCTACAATTCTCCATGTGGTTTAACAATCAGTTCCTCTTCACAAGTTGCTTTGGGAACTGTATCTCTGAAAGGGGAACAGGGGTCTCATAGCAGTTCTCAGCACCCTTAACAAACTGAAGTTCCCAGGATTCTTTGGGAGAATCCATGACAGTTTAAAGTGGTCTGATACTGCTTTACATGTATGGTGCAGAAGGAGGCAGAACTGAACGGCAGGAACACTCAAGTTCAATGTAAGCCTTTTACCTAAATTCCAATACAAATCATTGATCTGAGGTGCCTCAAACCTTTCCAGAGCCACTCCTTCCCCAGTGGATATGCCCATGATGAAGCACCACTCATGGAAGGTGAGACACATTCCATTTTAAATAAAACCAGAACAAAAAGGAAGTAATGCACATCAAAGGGAAGATATGCGGCCGGTGTTTCAGAAAGTGAACAGAACCGAGAACAAGAGATTGAAAATGGAATGCCACAGCTATCTACTGCAAATTTATTTTTAACACATGTAATTAATCACTTTGCTTCATTTTTCACCAAGTGCTTTGTGTGAGGCCGTACTAGCAGATCGACTGTGACTTATGAGAGGGAAGGTTTTACAAGTGGCCCCACAGCATCGGTCTTTAAAAAGAAAAAGACAATAATTAACTTTCCAAGAACTTTGTCTATTACAGACACAGCGCTGTGTTTGGCAAGAACCTGAGCAACATATTTTCTCTCATAGTCCTCATAGCAAGAGCCTCCTTTGACAGCTAAATCTGTATGTTACCAATATCCCTAATTTGGAGTGTAAGATGTTAACTCATTATTTTAAAATTTGGCCCATGTGATCCAACCTCTTAATCAGAAGTTAGACTCACTGTGTCCATTTAAAATAAGCCAACCTTAATGTGGCCGTATTTACGGTATGTGCACTTTGCATATCAACAAGATTGCTCCATTGAATTATTAGGGCCCTCATCTTCATTTCTCTCACAATCTTCATGGCTGCTTTGTGGGTTGTTGCTTTTTTATCATATCTGTGACTCCAATGACAACTGGGAGGGGATAAAAATTAAAGTCAACTTCCTCAGAGCAACAGATGCTACAGTGCCATTGGAACTGCCATGCATCTTGAAAGACAGTCTTAATGTGGATACTTTTCAATCAGCAGCCAGTTTCAAAATGCTAATAACAAGTCCCCTGAGATAAATATATTTGCTATGAATGCTGAACCAAGAAAGACCTAAGAGGAGCCCGAAAAAGTTGGCATTACTTCGCTTTTAGCTATAAGCTGGTTCAACAGTGACATATAGAAGAGCCTCATCTAAATTGAAGCAATGAAATGCTTCAAATAATCATTATTGTTATTGTTACTACTGCTACCGTTACAATTTATTACCCAGCTCTCACCCTCAGGTAACAGGGCAAGTTACACAACAATTAAAACAGGCTGTTAAGATTAGAACAATGTTATACAATGTGAAAAACAGTTTGAAACAATTTAATATTACAGAAATAAGGTGGGTCCCAAAAAGATACACCTCAAGGGTCAAAAGCCAGGGTCAAAAAGTGTGTCGTCAGCATCCTCCAGAAGCTGTATCATGAAGGTGCTAGACACACCTGTTTGGGAAGGAAGCGCCACAATTTAGGGGCTGCCCTGCAGAGAAGGCTATCATGAGGCAGGAGTTGGCTTCACCTGTCTTCTGAAAGAGCAGAAGGCAAAGTGACTTCACCAGCTGCTCCTGATGAGAACCAGCAAGGTTTCCAGCCTCAGTCAGTTGCTGGAAACAACATTCGTCATTCCTGGCCAGACCTTGCTGCTGTTTGTTTCTCGTGACCTTGGACCCTCAGCTTTCTTGACCCCTGGATCACCTGACTATGTGAACTGAGATACTCCTGACCTTAGGACTGGACAGAACCTTTCATACGGACTCTTGCCTCCAGGCAAGTACCCCCCCTGAGGCCAGCTGATTGGCTGGCTTCTGCCTCCACTGAGCTCTGCCGTGGCTGGCAGCATGGGACTATGACAAAGGCCAGCACAACCCCCAGCTTCTGAGGGCAGTGGGACAACCAAGAGGGTACCTTCCAATAATTGTATCCCCCTTAGGATAAAGGGAAGGAGGAGGTCTTTCAGATATTTAGGGCCTGTGTTGTTTAGGACTTTAAACACTATTACTGCTACCAGATCGTGAAGCTGAGGCACCAATACTTTGGCCACCTCATGAGAAGAGAAGACTCCCTGGAAAAGACCCTGATGTTGGGAAAGATTGAGGGCACAAGGAGAAGGGGACGACAGAGGACGAGATGGTTGGACAGTGTTCTCGCAGCTACCAGCATGAGTTTGACCAAACTGCGGGAGGCAGTGGAGGACAGGAGTGCTTGGCGTGCTCTGGTCCATGGGGTTACAAAGAGTTGGACACAACTAAACTACTAAACAACAACAACAACTGCTACCAAGAATCAGCAGCTTGTTTGCCTGTCTCCCTTCACTCGGGCTATAGCCCATATCATCACATGTACCCAGTTTTCCTATGACTAATATGAATAGGATGGACAGATGAAAAAGGGACAGGGCTACTGAAGCTTTTAAGAGTGGTATAGAAGAGGGTATTTCATCAGATATAGTGTCCTCTTCTTTGCAACAATTATAGGTACAGCATCCACCTTTGTTATGTAAACTTAGGGACCCTCTTTTCCATCTTTCCAGTCTAGACATATAGCCTGAGCTTGCGTCTTCCAGATCTAGGTTCAGCACTTTACTCACTGAGCCACATTAGCTTTCCACAAAGGCAGTTTGTACAGGAACAACTGCAAGGGAATTCATTTCAACTGACCCTCTCATGGTGAGCGCATGATATTTTCCATGCAACTTCTACTTATGATTGATACAGCTTTCACCCCCATGGAAATGGTCACCTTGTGAAGCAAATGTAGTACAGCCACCTTGTAGTGACTTATGCCACGTCAAATTGTAATGTGAGGCAAAAAAATATCCCTATCGCCGCACATTTCCCAGAAGTACAACATATGTTCTCATCAACTCCGTATGAATTTTAAAAAAGAATCTGCCAAGGCAGTTAGTAGGGATAAGAAGACCCTGAATTCCAAAGCTCCAGGTGTCCAACTGTGGTTGACAGTCTAAGAACTAAAGGACATGTCGTGCCATGATTGATATTCCAACTATTCAGCAGCAGCAACTGAGGTCTGTTGAGTTATTGTTGTTGTTTATAGAGTAAGAGTGATGGGAACAAGAGTGGTGTGCCAAATCATTGATCTATCTAGTTCAATATTACCTTCGCTGACTGGCAGCAACACTAATAATAATAATAATAATAATAATAATTAATAATAATAATTTTTATTTATACCCCACCCTCCCCAGCCAAGGCCGGGCTCAGAGTGGCTTGCAAACAATAATAAAAACAAGTTGCATGATTACAACTTAAAAACAAAATTATAATACAGCGTTAAAATACTGAAACATTAAAATATTAAAATGTAGCCTCATCGCAGGAGGAGAAGGAAAAGAAAAAAGAAAGAGAGGGAGGGAATCAAATTGGCTCCAAGCCAAAGGCCAGGCGGAACAACTCTGTCTTACAGGCCCTGCGGAAAGAAATCAGATCCTGCAGGGCCCTGGTCTCATGAGGCAGAGCGTTCCACCAGTCCGGAGCCAGTGTTGAAAAGGCCCTGGCTCTGGTTGAAGCTAATCTAACTTCCTTAGGGCCCAGGACCACTAGGGTGTTGCTATTTATGGACCTTGAGGCTCTCCGTGGGGTATACCGGGAGAGGCGGTCCCGCAGATATGAGGGTTCTAGGCCGTGAAGGGCTTTAAAGGTCAAAAGCAGCACCTTAAATCTGACCCTGTACTCCACCGGGAGCCAGTGCAGCTTGAAAAGCACTGGGTGAATATGCTCCCATGGCAGACACCCCATGAGGAGCCTTGCTGCAGCATTCTGCACCCGCTGGAGTTTCTGGGACAGGTTCAAGGGCAGCCCTGCGTAGAGCAAATTACAGTAGACAAGCCTGGAGATGACCGTCGCATGGATCACTAGTGAGGTCCAAACAGGGGTATCTCCTAGTCCTACCTCGAGGCACTGGGTATTGAAAGTAGCATCTTCTGCAAGCAAAGCAGATGCTCTACAATCAAGCTCTGGTTTCTATTTGCTCTGAAGGGATGCCTGTATCTCCCCATACGCACAAACCTGGCCAACAACAGTGTTTGATTAGGAAAGCATCACAGGGCAGAAGGGTGAAATACCCCCACAATCCATAGGTGCCAGCTCCTAGGGGCCAAGGGGTCTTCACTACTGCCACCCCTCAAGTTGATGGGCATTGCCATTCAAGTGGTGCACATGCACTGCATCATGTGATTGGTTATGCAGGATAGGGCTGCGTCTTCGGCAATCACTCATAGCTGAGGAAGATTGGCTTCCATAAACACAGTTTTAAACGTGAGTCCGTAAGTGACCGTAGAGGCCAATTCTGGATCCACACGTTCTTCTACAGTGGGGACATAGGTTTCCAGGCGGGAGTTGATCATGGGGAGGGTTTTCTTGGGCCCCCTCCCCAATATTTTATTCAAGTTGGCACCCCTGCCATCCTCATTGCTGCTCGGAGAAAGCCGTTGCGTTTCTTGAGTTGCATTTCTAGAGAGATTGGAATCGCAGAGCTCCCCCATAGAGTGTCTATTTTTGGCCCTTGTGGTACCAGCCAATCAGCTCCTGAGCAGCTATTCCAAAATCTCACTGGGGAAAACTTTGCTTCTTGAAAGCAGCTGCACCTGGCTGGCAGAATGGAAAGGCAAGATAATCAATGTGACAGAAGGGACAATAGCTCCAAAAAAGAAGTTTCGTGTCCCCATTATTCAACTCATGAAAAGGCGTTTATTTAAATTATCTGAGGAAAACGACCATTCTATTATTTCTATTTCCATTTCTATTAGAAAGAAAGCGCGCGCACACACACACACACAAAATGCCAGTGTGCATTCAGAAGTTGCTTTTTTAAAATAATTAAATAAGTAACAAAAAAAAACAGCGGAGATATACTGACAACAAAAGTCAGCCTGACACTAGATTAGAAATGAATGATAATTCCACATAGATATTTGTTAGGATGTCATTGTTTCTTTGAAACCCGCCTCAAAGGAATGTGATTTATTCCACTTTGGTTGTGGAAAAACTTTTGTTGCTTTTTTTCTTTTGTAACCCAATACAATGCAGTGTAGAGGATATGAAATAGACCTGCAACAAAAGAGGATGTGATTCATTCATAACCAGTTGCATAAGGAACAGCCTGCATGTTGAAGAAGGTTCTGGAAAGGCCCATTAAAGGTCAGGAGGCATTCATTTATTTATTTACACATCTAGATGTCTTAACCACATGCATTTCCAGATTTTATTGAAAACTTTTTTTTGTTACATTTCATTTCATATATTATTCATTCATTCAATTTGTACTCCACTTTTTGTCCTTCAGGGTCCCTAGAGTGGCTAATATGAATTTCATTGCAACTATTTGCATACAGCTTTTTTTTCATTCTTGGGGGAAGTTTTAACCAACAAGTGAGTGTACTCAGCCCCTTTAATAATGATTTTTTAAAATTGCTGCTGCTACCACTTACTCAAGGTGCTTCTGGGTGGCAGCCCAATATTGGGAATGGGTCACTGAGATATTGCAATGTATCCTGAATCTTTATTGCGCATTTTTAATTTTTGTTTGGAAAATTAGTGAGTGCATATATTTATCTATTGACTACATCATGGGTGGGGAACCTGTGGCCCTCCAGATGTTGTTAGACTAAATATTATTATTATTATTAATTTATTATTATTATTTATACCCCAGCCACTCCAACACATATTAAAAACAGAAAAAACATTTTAAAAATCCTAATACAAGGCTGCCTTCAGTTGTCTTCTAAATATTGTATACTTATTTATCTCCTTGGCATTCGATGGGAGGGCATTCCACAGGGAGGGTGCCACCACAGAGAAGGCTCTCTGCCTGGTTCCCTGTAGCTTCACTTCTCGCAGTGAGAGAACTGACAGAAGGCCCTTGGAGTTGGACCTCGGTGTCCAGCCTGAACGTTGAAGGTGGAAATGCTCCTTCAGGTATACAGGGCCAAGGCCATTTAGAGCTTTCAAGGTCAGCACCAACACTTTGAATTGTTCTCAGAAACTTACCAGGAGCCATTGTAGACTACAGCTCCATGCTGGCTAGGACTGATGGGAGCTGGAGTCCAGCAACATCTGGAGGGCCACAGTTTTCCTGTTCCTGCCCTACATGGTGTTACACAATGCAGCTTTGCAAGTTTGTTGTCTTTCTTTGACTTTGCCTGCACTAACCTATTTGCCCTGTTTTGTATTCTTTTTACAAAAACTTGATTAAAGGCTTCCCATTCTGCAAAAGATTATGCATATCCCCACAAAATGAGTCCTATTTAGCTATGCACATAATTGGTGGAATGGGGGGGCGCATTTTAAAAGCTGCTCAATAATATACAGGACAAACAAAGGTCAATGCCCAAAGATCACAAAGTATTGCCTCAGGCAGGATTATCACTTAAAAAGCAAAACAAAAAAAACACCATTTAGGATTTTAATGAAGATATGTCACTGCTAGACTCAAGTATTTAAAAAAAATTTTCGAAGGACAATAGGAAACGATAGTTTCATTATTATAAGTTTCAATTGCATTTTGTACGGAGCTTTAGACAACAACTCTGGAACACGTCGTTATATGAAAGAAAGACCAATATTGCATCGCACCATACATGCATCTTTGTAATGAATTTAAAAGAGCAATACTCTTTGCTCTATAAAAATTGAGGACGATATTCTTCTCATCCAGAGTCTAGTGATGTATGTGATAAACATCCATAGGCAGATTGCTGCCACCAAGCTATGAGTAAAAGGATGGCTGCCTCCTTCATGAACCAACCTGTCCTCCATTGACCGTCATCATCACAGCCTCTGCTCTGGGTTCTGCTGCCAAGGGCAGTGCAGTTAGAGGGGGCGGGAGATAGGGATTCCTGAGTGGCCACACCTCACTTCTCTCCCAAGAGAGGTCTTATTGAAGCTTTTTAAGTGAGTAGTCAATACATTTTTATTTCACCAGACTTTTAATGAGTTTGAACTGTATGTTAATTTTGCTAGCAATAACTATGATTATTTTACTCTGCTTTTTATACTGAGTCACCTGTTCTCATTTTTTATATATATATTTTTATCAAGATTGTGTTTTGTTATTGTGACCAACCCCAGAGGTACATATGGGAGCTGAAAGGCAGGTATATTTCAAGTCATTTTCATTATTGAAAATTACTGTACTGTCTGTATTTTGCTGCACACTGCCCAGATACTTTGAGATGATGGTATATAAATACCTTTATAAATAAATACATGACTAAAAATAAAAAGGTGCTCATGGAACTTGATAGGGATGGATAGAGGGATCCTCTGAATCTAGCAGCTCTAGTTGTAGGAATGTTTCCAACCCTCAGCAGTAGATGTACAGGAGGTCGCACACATTGCCATTCTAGAACATCCCTTGGGCTCTGTCCCTATGTTAGGGGGAGGAATTTGAATAAGAGGAGGTTTCATGAGTGCTAGCTACTCTTCTTGTAAATCTCCAGATCAAAGGCTTTGACTTTATCCAAGCTAATATTGCTTCATTGTTCATCCATTTTTTTAACATAATTTGGAGGAATAAAGATCTAGATTCCATCTCTTTTTTTGGTATATGTCCATGAAAATGGCCTGCTCCGCCCTGTCCTGCAATGCATTTGGGGTCCCTTGGCACTACAAAATTAATAGAGTAGTCAAACCAGGAGTCTGTTTGTAATCCAGACTAGCTAAAGCTGACCATAAATTTTCTGAGGCCAAGGTACCCTCTGAACATATTTATGGCTTATGGCATGGTAGCAATTAGATTGCACAAACCTGCAGGAATCCATATTGAGCAACTCCATCTATAAGTGATAGAGTACAGTATATAATCTTCTTTTCCTAATCCACTTTTTTGGGGGATTTTTTTTTAAAGAAATTGCATTGCTGCTATAGATCTTTATTTAGCAAATACTCCCCCCTCTCAATATATAACTTTAAAATCATAATCCAGTGTTCAGAATGCTATTCTTAATATTCTATTGCTGACAAATGAATGTACATATCCATGCCACTCCAATTGTAGAATGCATGTTGTATATCTGGCTATGCCAGATTTATTTGTTTCTTGAATTCCAAGGCAACTCTGGACCTAAAAGTATATACCCTCCAGTCTGGTGAGTTAGTTTCTCATGTGTAGCACATATGAATTGCAATTCTGAATGGGGCCCCACTGGATGCACCAAAGGTAGCTTTTGGCTTCCCTGTCCATCTGAAGCCCTGGATTGTACGCATAAAGAAAAGCACTCAATGGAGACAAGTGGTTTGTTGATTTATTGACAAGCTTATACAGCTTTTCATGTACAGCTTTTAGCCTGGAGAAGAGGAGGTTAAGGGGTGATATGATAGCCATGCTCAAATATATAAAAGGATGTCACACAGAGGAGGGAGAAAGGTTGTTTTCTGCTGCTCCAGAGAAGCGGACACGGAGCAATGGATCCAAACTACAAGAAAGAAGATTCCACCTAAACATTAGGAAGAACTTCCTGACAGTAAGAGCTGTCCAACAGTGGAATTTGCTGCCAAGGAGTGTGGTGGAGTCTCCTTCTTTGGAGGTCTTTAAGCAGAGGCTTGACAACCATATGTCAGGAGTGCTCTGATGGTGTTTCCTGCTTGGCAGGGGGTTGAACTCGATGGCCCTTGTGGTCTCTTCCAACTCTATGATTCTATGATTCTATGATGTAAAAAAAATTTTGATGGGTTGTTTTCTCCAATTAAATCATATCACAGTTTTCACTAACAGCTTCCCTGTTGGTCATGCAGAGGTACCTCGGGTTAAGAACTTAATTCGTTCTGGAGGTCCGTTCTTAACCTGAAACTGTTCTTAACCTGAGGCACCACTTTAGCTAATGGGGCCTCCTGCTGCCGCCACGTGATTTCTGTTCTCATCCTGAAGCAGAGTTCTTAACCCAAGGTACTATTTCTGGGTTAGCGGAGTCTGTAACCTGAAGCGTCTGTAACCTGAAGTGTCTGTAACCCGAGGAACCACTGTACTGATTGTGGACCCACTGAAATCCATGGACCTTTATCCATTAATTTCAGTGGGTCCAGTCTGAGGTTGTGCAGACATACCATACATATGTAGCAAATTCTTTCCCCCAAAGAATCTTGAGAACTGTAGTTCTCCCCACACAAAGGGGGGAACAGCCTAAAATTCTCAGGTGTTTTTTTTGGGGGGGGGTGCACTTTAAATGTATGGTGTGTACACAGCCTGTAATGTCTTAGTTGTACACAACCCAGATTGCCCAAATTTGCCTTTTGACCAGCACAGGAAAAGTACCCTACAACACTATTGTAGCACTAGGAAACTATAGCATGTTTATGTATTGGTGGTTTATTGGATTTGTAAAAGCAGGTCATGCTTGCTAATATATTACTGTCTCCTAAACAATATTAGATGGGCATATCGTAGTTATTAATGAATGTGCTTTTTAAAAAAATATGAGGCATCATCTGGGTTTCATGTGCCATTTTTCCACTCCACAAGATCTAATTTAGATTTTAGAAAGAAAGCCTCTTTCCATTCTGAAGAGAAATGGAAGAAAAGTAAAGTGGAATATTATCCTGTCTTGAATGGATAAACACAGCTATAGAAAAATGTATCACTTTCTGTTTCACAATCCTTATTCCATGACAATTTCACTGAACATTACATTTTAAAACTAAATGAATAAGTTCATCAGATTAATCTGCTAGTGGAGCAGTCAAAACAACCCTTATGGCTTTTTAAATTTGTTTTAATGTGGATATGTATATCTGGGGTTTGTACTTCTGAGAGTGTAATACAAATCAGAGTTTTACTGTTTCTTAAGGGTCCAGGAGAACTAAAGTCCGCCTAGCAGCAATTTAGAGCTAGGCACATAACAGTGTCCCATGGGATACATATTATGGTGGACACTCATACCTTTCCTCCGTCTACCTGACATCTGGGTAATCATCAGGTGATAATCCCACTTGTTTTCAGGTCCATTAAGGATACCAAAGTCATTCTGGTACTTGGGAACCAAGACAGCTTAACAATCCGATCCTTGTCATCATGGAAGAATGTCTCTGTTATTTTAAGCTTCTGCCTAGTTCCTTGACTATCTCCATTTTGTTTGTGAAGACATACTAGGCTAAGCCTTAGGCACCCAGGACAAAAAAGTCAGCAAACATACCATGGCTGTTGCAGGTAGGCAGATACCTTCCTTCCTGCCAGGTTCCGAACACAATCAAGTCAACCAGGTACACCAACTACCCTGCAATCTAGAACTCGGAAGAAGAATGCCCCCCTGCATCAGGCACTGTGAAACCCACAAGTAATACACCCATCAAAGGTTAGGAGGCCTACACTCAAAAATGGTCACACAGAGCCCATTGCACCATCCCAAATGCTTTTGCATTTTTGTGCATGGTGGGGAAAGAGAAAATGTTGATATCCCTTCCCACTTGTTTTAAGAAAATCCCTCCTTTGTATAATAAAATCTTCAAGAGGAATCATCACCTAAGATTCTCATTCTAATCTTGCTTGACCTTACAGTAGTTGTTTTATTTAATGGTTTGTTTATTTCTCGCCCTTCACCCTAAGGTGGGTTATATCATTAAAACACAATATTAGAAACAATTTTTTTTTAAAAAAATAACAACCATAAAAATAAGGTGGATCCTAAAAACATACACTATGAGACACTATTTCTACCTTTATACTCTGAAGCACTTGGAAATGGGATGGGAAAAAAGGCAGCAGGGTTAGGGTTAGATCCCACTTCAAGCACTGCTGAATTCTCAGTCCAGATGTGCTGGAGGTGCTTAACAAACACACTAATTTAATTGCAAGTTGTCTGTCTTAACTGAATTGTGGGAAATGTTGTGTTGTCTAATCCTATTCAAACAAGAGACCCATTTAAAAATGCCTATGCTGTTTATAAGTTTTGTTGTTGTTTAGTCGTGTCCGACTCTTCGTGACCCCATGGACCAGAGCACGCCAGGCACTCCTGTCTTCCACTGCCTCCTGCAGTTTGGTCAGACTCATGTTTGTAGCTTCGAGAACACTGTCCAACCATCTTGTCCTCTGTCGTCCCCTTCTTCTTGTGCCCTCCATCTTTCCCAACATCAGGGTCTTTTCCAGGGAGTCTTCTCTTCTCACGAGGTGGCCAAAGTATTGGAGCCTCAGCTTCACGATCTATCCTTCCAGTGAGCACTCAGGGCTGATTTCCTTAAGAATGGATAGGTTTGGTCTTCTTGCAGTCCATGGGACTCTCAAGAGTCTCCTCCAGCACCATAATTCAAAAGCATCAATTCTTCGGCGATCAGCCTTCTTTATGGTCCAGCTCTCACTTCCATACATCACTACTGGGAAAACCATGGCTTTAACTATACAGACGTTTGTTGACAAGGTGATGTCTCTGCTTTTTAAGTTGCTGTCTAGGTTTGCCATCGCCTTTCTCCCAAGGAGCAGGCATCTTTTAATTTCGTGACTGCTATCACCATCTGCAGTGATCATGGAGCCCAAGAAAGTAAAATCTTTCACTGCCTCCATTGTGCGGTAGTTGGAGCATTCTTTGGCACTGCCCTTCTTTGGGATTGGGATGTAGACTGATCTTCTCCAATCCTCTGGCCACTGCTGAGTTTTCCAAATTTGCTGGCATATTGAGTGTAGCACCTTAACAGCATCATCTTTTAAAATTTTAAATAGTTCATGGATCACTGCCTTGCCGTGGCAAAGGGGCTTGAATAACTCAGAGAAGCTATGAGCCATGCCGTGCAGGGCCACCCAAGATGGACAGGTCATAGTGGAGAGTTTTGACCAAACGTGATCCACCTGGAGCAGGAACCGGCAAGCCACTCCAGTATCCCTGCCAAGAAAACTCCATGGACAAAGACAACAGGCATATAAAAAGTTTATAAGTTTAAGGATGTGTTATACTAAATGTGACCAGAATTTGGGTAAATAAATAAAATAAGGGAATCTACAAGGGCTTAGCCCACCCCCAGTCTCCATCATTGCCCCACCCCCGCAGATGTTTATTTACAAGTGTTTAACACTCTGGTGTTCCAATGACTTTCTACAACCCTGATGAAAAATCCCCTACACCTCCCTTTGCCTCAGAATAGGTAATATTTGTGCTCTGGTTTCTTTTCTCTTTCCAATACTCTTTCCATTCCTGTGCAGTAACCTGTGCTGCCTCCAATGAAGCATTATTTACATCCTGATCTTGAGCTTTCCATATGGCTGTCCAACTCCTACTGAGTTTTTAGGAAGGATTTGAAAGTAGGGGATGTTATCTCCTGAGGGTTAGGCTTGGTAGACTTGAAGCTTTTGGAGGGAGTGAAGTCCAATACAGTATTACATCCTATTACAAGACTAAGAAAGAACCACACATAAGGAACTAAAGCTAGCCATAGTCAAGGATCCCAGTACATAGAATGAAAAAGTGAAAAGCTCCCTGACCAAGAGATGAAGTGATTTTGTTGTTGTTGTAAAGTTTAATCAAGTGAGATATAAGTAGCACATCTGAATTATTCACTCTGGCAGCATAACCTGGAGAACTTGGGGCAATTAATATCTAAGGCAGACTTGCCCAGAATGAAATGTGAAGATTAGATCCAGACTGAACACGTACACAAAAGTCTCAGAGAAAGGGAAATAAATAAAAAAATGTAGCAGAAATATTATTAAAACTTCGTATTTGCTGAAATTCATTGTTGAAGATACCGGGACCTTGGCTAGGTCACTGAAAACATTTGCTCTACTGTTTCCACCTGCATTACTCTAAAAACAGTTTTGATGGCGTCAAGAGTTGCAGATTCTTCAAATCACTTCCAGACCTCTCCCCCCCCCCCCGGGGGGGATTTGATATTGCCTCTGCCATTTTCTGTAGAAAGCAACCAGGTTTGTGAGCCTCCCACAAGGTCGAAATCTACTGCTTGAGTATCAACTGACAAACTGATTTTCAATGGCAAACAAACCCTCAAATATGCAGTACTAAGCAAAATGTAGTAAATAGGCCAAATCTCCTACTGGGATTTTTCTGTATGAGGAGGAGGAGGAGGTGTGAATTGCAAACACAGTGACTCTTGTAGTTAGAAGAGTTACACAAGGAGAATACTGAAAAAAGCCTAGAAATTTCCAAAGAAAGAGATCAAATTTCACATGCTGGTAAGCTTGAAGGGGGTATTTGTTTGTGAGAACGAAACCAGCATCTTGGCTAATGCTTCTAACTAATGGGTGCCTGTTGCTCTGTTTCTGTATGTAAAGGCAAAACACAAAAGCAATGTTGCATTGTAAACAGTGCAGGTGTACAGATCACAAGTTCTGACAGACGGTGCAGTTGATTCTTGCACTTTTACCCACATCTCAGAAGCTAAAACACACAGTGGCAGTATTTTGTTAAGGGTGTTCAGTATTGTAGCTCTGCAATCTCATCATTTCTACACAAACATCTTTTTTTTTTTAATGACATGAATAATCTCCCCACAAAGAGATGGCAAACCCATGGACATTCAGATATTGTTCATCTACAACTCCCATCATCCCTAACCATTGGACATGATGACTGGGGCTGATAGGACTGGAGTCTAAAAACATCTGGAGGGCTACAGATTAGATTTAGAGTTCATTCCACATAAGGTTACACACACACACAAACAATTATTCTCTCCAGATGACATCCAGCCTAGGTACTTAAATAGACTGAGGAGTAAAAGAGGACACTCAAAATACAATTTTACATAGTGGGCAACTTTTAGAGACTTACTGGACTTCTCAGGGAGGAAACACAAATTGAAACCCATGGAAGAAATAAGAAGTCAAGTAACAGACTGGTTACAGTACCACCAATTGTATTATATTTTTAAACGAGATAAGAAAAATGGATTTCTGGACCAAAGCTCCCAATTTGAATTAGATTTATTAGTGAATAATGAAAAACTATCATCTAAAATGTATAAGCTGTTATTGGAGTAGGAAGCAAAAGATTAACTGGTAAAAGCTTCAATGACTCATTGAGCACCTGAAACAGGGCTTAATATAGAATTTGACCTCTAGGAGAAATTGTGGAAGAAAGATTTCAAATTCACTGCGTGCTACACTTTGAAGGCGAATTATATGAAAATAATTCATAGATGGCATTTAACACCAAGTAGATTAGCTAAGATGTACAAATCTGAATCTGATCCATACTGGAAATGTAAGGAAACAGAAGGAACTTTTTGTCACATGTGGTGGGCATGCAAAAAAGTTAAAGAATATTGGGAAATTATATATAATGAGATGAAAAAATTGTTTAAAACAACATCCCCCCCCAAAAAAAAAAACACACAGAGGCATTCCTGTTAGGAATGGTTGAGAAGGAGGTACCCAGGTGTCAAAAAAAAGTTTTAATGTATGTAACAACAGCAACTCAGATTTTGTTAGCCCCAAAATGGAGGGTGAGTGAGGTCCCTAATAAGGAGGACTGGCAAGTTAAGATGATAGAATATGCAGAGTTAGCAGGTCTAACAAGCAGAATAAGAAAGCAAGAACAGGAGGTATTTAAATAGGAGCGGAAATTTTTTGTTGAATATGTGGAAAATAATTGTACACAGTTGAAAACACTGGCAGTATTCAGGTAAATTCAACAGTATAATATATTTAAAAGGGTGTAAAATGGGGGGAGAATTGATTGGGGGGGTATACAATAATATGCAGAAATTATGGGTAAATTAAAAGAAACTTGGAAGGGGAAGAAGGGAAGTTGTTGAATGCATAGGTATAATGAAAGATGTTAATGTGGAAGTGTAAAACCTGAACACTTTAATAAAAATTATTATTAAAAAAAATAGAATTTTACAAATTTACAAATAGATTAAGCTTAATGTGGTCTTATTTATCTGGATTCTGATATTTCTCATTCTTTTCCACAATCCCTAGTAGCTGCCATTTCAATTTGTCCAATTTTTCTTTTTTAAGGCAACAATGCTTCCCTGTCTCAATGAAACAAAACAAAAAACATAAAGGGGTTTTCAAAGAAATGACCTGCAAATAACTCTCCAGAACCACCAGAGCAATCCTTGTAAGTAAACTCTTCCACAACATTCAAAGTCATACACACACCATTCAACATACAGTGGTACCTCGGGTTACATACGCTTCAGGTTACATACGCTTCAGGTTACATACGCTTCAGGTTACACACTCCGCTAACCCAGAAATAGTACCTCAGGTTAAGAACTTTGCTTCAGGATGAGAACAGAAATCGTGCTCCGGCGGCGCGGCAGCAGCGGGAGGCTCCATTAGCTAAAGTGTTAAGAACAGTTTCAGGTTAAGAACAGACCTCCGGAATGAATTAAGTACTTAACCCGAGGTACCACTGTACTACATTGCCTAGTCTCCCAAGTAATCATCAGCACAGGAGCAGAGGCAGATTTAGAACAGAGCAACTGGTTCCGCCACACTGGGAGCTGAACCTAGGGGGTGCTGCCGAGTGTCACAACTATGACGTGGTGAATTGAGCAGGATTTTGGCCTTGTACAATGTACTGCTGAAATCTGAAAGACCAAAGTGTGCCCCTGGGAAGGGGCTGGGAGGGCCAGCCAGAGCTTGGTTCATGATGGTATCTTTGCAGCTCATGAAACTGGCAGATCTTTGCTCACATGCTAGGACTTTCTTCCTCTCCAACAGCAGTAGTATCACTGCTGTCGAATGGTAGTCTGTCAGAATGGTTTTGGAAAATTTAGGTACCTGTATTGGTATATTAGGGGAAACCCCAATAACTACACTAGAGTTATGTTTACCCATGGGAGCTCCCCCCCCCCCAACTAACTGAAGCATGCGGATGGGGGTGTTAAGGAAAGTTCATCAGGATCAAGGCTGGAGAGAGAACGATTAGACCTCCCCTCCCTGTACCTTGTTGTCCTAATGAAGATTGGGGTGGGGGGCACACCTGTAATTAAATTAAGAAAAATCCCAGATGCAGCTGCTAATTACACATTTAGACTAACATGTAGTTTGGCCCTCAGGGCCTGTTGTGATGGTGTTGTTGGTGTCTCTGAAGCTCTTGGCAGGAGCAGGGATGGTCTTGACTCAATACGATTTCCATTTTTCAGTATTTGCACCCTCTGTGCTCATTTGACTCCTCTGCCAATATGTATGCATTATGTTGCTGGAAAATGAATAAAATGGAATCCAGATGGCAGCTCTCTGTGCTATTGATTTGACATTTGCAAGCTAAAATAGGAACTTAGGAAGCCAGCATAATTATAATTTTCCCCCTCTATTTTTGAATCCTGTTTCTGAACCTTTAGCAGCAGATATTTTGTGGGTGAAACTCTTTTCCTGGTGTGGGGTAAATTGATGTGGAAAACTGCTCAATTTCTCTTTGTTGGTTTGCTGTTGAATGCAGAAGGGTACAGATGGGGGAGGAAATTGATTTAGTTTGCATTTAAAGCTGAAATTCCCTAATTTGCACTTTCCGAAATTATACAACAGGGGTCAGCCTTTTCAGCAGTGGGCTGTCCACTGTCCCTCAGACCTTGTGGAGGGCCGGACTATATTTTGGAGGGGAAATGATTGAATTTCTGTGTCCCGCAAGTAACCCAGAGACGCATTTTAAACAAAAGCACACATTCTACTTATATAAAAACCCAGGCAGGCACCAAAAATAACCCAGAGATGCATTTTAAATAAAAGGACACATTCTACTCATGTAAAAACACACTGATTCCCAGACCATCCGCGGGCCAGATTTAGAAGGCTATTGGACCAGATCTGGCCCCCGGACCTCAGTTTGCCTACCTTAGTTTGCTATACAAGAAGTGAAACACAGCCGTCCTTTGTAAAAAGTTTGTAAAAATAATGAGAAACCGGGGGAAACCAAATTTGACAGATTCACCCATCCCAACTGAAGAGCAGGGCCTGTAAAATGTCTTCAGTGCTAGCAGTCTTGAAGATGAGGATTTTGCACCACTTTAGTGGTGCTACAGATGAGACTTGGAATGACATCTATTCACTATAGTGTAGTGGGAGTGCTTTGGTTTGATCACCCATTCTTTCATCTCATATCAAACGCTTTGGAAGGATGCGAATGTGTGTTCAAGCCACTTTCACAGCACTATGGAACTTCCTATAATGTTGTGAACTGACAGGACAGCAGAGAGGGAGAAGAGTATCCCAACAAGGGGTGTAGCTATGACTGGGACACACCAGTGCAAACTAATGATGGGGATGGGGGCTGGGGGCTTAGGAGGTACCCATAGGACAGCAAGGGGGCAGTGGTCAGTTCACAGGAGCGAGAGGAAGGGGACACTTTAAGAAAAACACTGGGGCCTAATTTGATTAGGAGAATGCCTGGCATCTGGTGGGCGGGGCTTCTGTGCTGTGCTCTGGAATTGGCCCCTCCCTCCAGGTTCAGTTCAGTTAGAGAGACCAACTGCCATTCTCGCCTCACAATGTTGTTTTAGTTTCTCTCAGACAGTGTGTTATGGTGTTACAGTTTTCCTTATTATTAAAGCTTTGTTTGACATATACGTGTGCCACTTATGTTGCTGAAAGAAAAGACACTCTGCTGAAGAAGGGTGGAATATCCTCAAGTTGAATGAGTTAAGGGATATTCACAGTCTGACAGGAGGATTGATTTTTTAAAATCACCCCCACATCACCAGAGCCAGAGGGGCCCCCGTCTCTGTGAACACAGCCGGCTCTGAGGTGTCAGGAACAGCAAGAGACTGAAGCAAGCAAGGGAACACAGCCCAGCTCACTGACCAGGTGGGGCTCATTAGCTCTGGGAGGAGGGCTGTGGCTCCTCAGCTGGATTAGGCTCAGGGCAGGTGAGGGTCACCTGCCTCGTCAAGCCCAGATGCTTCATTCAAGATCCGAGGGATGCAGGCAAAGGCTCTCAGTTTGCTCAGCTTTCCCTGTTGATGGACCCTGGCTTGGGTGTTTCAGGAGCTCTAAGGGACTTTGCTTTTCAGGACTGGTTTCCAGGTTCCCTGCCCCCTAGCTTGGCTGCAGCAGTGGGAGCCTGGCCTGACTGCTGAATTTTGGACTTGGCTCACTGTATCGAACCTGGACCGTTTTTGTCAACCTGTTGGATTGCCAAACTGCTCGCTAGCATCCACCCTTGGAACTGTACACCAGCAGGACTTTCCGTCAGGTACGCCGCGGTTCAAGACATACAGCTCCTGTTGTTAATCGGAAGCTATGCTTTTTTTCTGTTTTAAACATCCACACATCCCTTTAAGTGCAGGAGAAGATATACCCCCCTGGGCCCACCACCCTATACATGTGTCAGTGTGACCAAAGAAGGAGTTCAAAGCTAAAATTTTGGAGGAATTATGCCCATATGCATGTCAATTCATGGAAAATGTTGTGGAGGGGTGATGGTAAATTCACTTCAAAGTTTAAATATGCTTGGATAGTATTTTAAATTGCTGGGAGCTTCAATAGCAGTTTTAATCCCTCTTATTGTGTGGTCATTAACCAGTACAAAATGGTAAGTGTATTTCTGTCTTTCATTCACCCCCCCCCCCATATATTTTTTTCACTTGCTTACACAAGAAGCACCTTTCTGCCCTTCATAAATGGCCACTAAGAGCTGGAAAGAAGTGCTTTAAATGTTGAAGCCAGTTTAAAATGGTGTCTTGTGTCCATTTAAGCAGTAAAAGTTGCCTCCCCTTCATTGAAAACAATAGTTACTAAATGAAACAATTTGCTTTTAGAACATTGAATGATACATTTCTCTTTAAGTTCTTTTTAACTTTCTGCTATTTGTATTGTTTCTAAAGAGCACCTATTGTTCTACTTGCTGTGAATATTTTTTGTTTCCAATATCCTTGAGTGGAGAGAATATGTTACAGCAGCTCAATGGTACAACAGTTCGTGATTTATCTATCAAAGGTATTTATAGAGCAGTAGCCACCATAATGTTTAAGCTTTGCCTCTACTTGCTATCTAGATGCAAACAGATAAATCTTTTGCTGGTAGCAAATTTAATATTCAACCCCTGATGTTCTAGGGGCCAGGAATTCATGCAGCTATTTAAAAGTGAAATTGATTATAAATGATTTAGGGCAAAAATTGGAAATTTCTGTAAGATTAGAAAGAATTGGTGTGATAATTTTTGATGGGCAGTTTTTTCTGGGCCCAATTTAGAAGTGATCACCTAAAACAAGGCTGCAGAAGCTATGGTAGATTACAATTAATATCATCTTTGACCATTGACCATGCTGTTGGATCTGATGGGAACTGGACACAAACAGCTGGAGGATTGCTAGTTCCCCAATTATGGCCTATAACAAGCCCAGTTCATGCTGCAACCAAATGACCTCATTTTATATAAACCCCTGATGTTGCCCTTTCTTCTCCTAACATTCTCCTCAGCAGACATTAAGCTCTTTTGTGTCCATCCACATTTGTGTCCATGCGCACACTTTTTGGACCTTTAAAAATGGTGGTTTGCTTGACTTTTAGGAGACATCTGAAGGCAGCCTGAAGGCACTTTAGGGAAGTTTCTAAGGACTGATGTTTTTATTAGGTTTTTAGATATGTTGTAAGCCACCCAGAGTGGCTGCGGAAACCAAACCAGATGGGCGGGGTATAAATCATCATCATCATCATCATCATCCGTTTGGTTTCACAGTATAATACTTCCCAGAATCCATGAGTACCAAGGACAGGAAGTGTGCATTGTTGCATGACAGAGCATATTCTCTGTATTTAGATGGTCACATGCTTATTTGATTCAGCACGTAATTAATTAATGAAACTCACTTGCAGAAGATGGATTGAGGGGCACTAGCTTTAGATAGGTCTAAAAGAGGACTGGACAAACATTGTCCTTATCAGTGGCTACTAGTCATGATTGTTTTATACAGCCTTGTGACTCAGAGACAGTATGCTGCTGAGCACCAGCTGCTGAGGAGCAATAATGAGAAAGGGCAATTGTTCTCTAGTCCGGGCTGTGAGCTTTCCATACATATCTGGCTTGTCATGTGGGGTAACAGGATGCTGGACAAACTGGAGCATTGGTCTGACCCAACACCAGCAGAAGTTTTTATTTTTGCCAAATTTAATACAAATCCCTATACACCAAGCTGGGTGGTGGTAGAATAAGTGAAGGTGCCCCTCTGCCCAACTCTCCTGGCTAAGTCAGTCTTCTGTTGGCAATCCTCAATTGGTGCCAACCTTCTCCTTTTGCCGGTCAAATGTGAATAGGCAGGAGGGCCTCTGGCAGGATCCCCACCAGTGGAAAGCCCTGAAACAGGGCATTCTGAGGGTGGGAAGGGGTTGAAACAGCCCAAGATCTGTTGGATTCCAAGCTAGTTTCACTGGCATCGTAAGATAGCACGGAGCCCCATCTAGGCTTGGTTGCTGTGCCATGCATGGCAGGGCTGTGGATACAGTAGTTGCTCTGCTGCTCTGTAACAGCCTTAGTAAAGCAGCCTAATTCATTAAATTCATAACTAACTTCTCAGCAATTTCATACGTCTGTTAAACAAAGCAAATGTAGCACTTCACGAGAAGTTTCCAAGAAGTCAATAGCAAGTAGGGGGGGGGGATCTGTTGCTAGTCTACAGCTTCCGCCACCCCTGACCATTGACCTAGTTTGTTGGGGCTGGTGGGAGTTGTAGTCCAACAACAGATGAGCACCCTCAGGTTTCCCACAGGGAGCAATGTTGTGCAACCAAACCAAATTCAAAAAGCCTGTGCCTAAATACCAAGCACATAACTCCACCCTTGCAAAAGTTGAACTATAATTGGCAAGCTCTGACAGTGCAATTTTTAAATGCATGCACACATAGAGAGAGAACTGTGGAAAAGTTGGAGAGAATTATATTACTAGAGGAAATAAGTTGTGAGAACAAATTGGAGCAGTATCTTAGGAACGGTGGATTTAATGGAAGTGTAGGAAACCATAAATAGCAAAGATAGCTATAAAGTTCTCTCTTCGTTTCCAGCAAAGAAAAATTAAATAAGAAGAGTGAATAACTTGCCTGTCAAACTTTTAAGGTGTTGGCCTTGGGGTTATTCCAGAAGGAGCCGGAGGCAAGCCTCCAGGAGATGCTGCGAAAGTAGGGCAGCTGCAAAAAATCATGGACAAATGAGGTGTGTGTATGTACATTTACACTATGCTCTTCTGTTGGCCTTCCCCTTGTATGTTTTTTCCATTTTTAAATCAATCAAAAGCTCACCTCCTCCCATCACAACGGCAAGTAAAAGCTATAGAGAACACTTCTGTGAAAACCGTGGCTTTGTCATTACAATGCCACATTTAGCAATTTAAGCCCAGGTCCCCTGTTGCGATTTAATTTTTGAATGAAGCGATGTATGATTCCCAATCATGGTTTTCTGAATGAGCAGAAGGCACCATTTCCTGTAGAAACTGAGCAATGATCGTGAGCCTCATTACAACAGGCAAGATCTAGTCAAAAGTTAAGTGTTTGTTGTCCCACTGCTTTCAGCAGAGGAGAAAGAGGGGTTCAACAACCAATTTCCTGCATACTACACGAGTGGAGCAGACTGCTTTGTCATAGGAACAGCTGCCCAGCTAAGTTTTCTCCATGCTGGGGTGCCATTGAGGCGGAGCTTTTGGAGCATTGCAGCAGGCCTGTGCCACTGAATCAGGAGCTGGAATCCTTTCTGAGCCCAAGTAGGGAAGCAGTCTACCCCCACCACAAGGGGCTGCATGTCAGCAGTAGGCTCCGTTCCAGCTATGCAAAGCCAGAGGTTTCTATGGCCTCCCATCTTTCCACCCACTTAAGCAAGAAGCGATATCAAAGTCTGAGGAAGAATTCTAGCCAGCCAAAAGCACGTGAGGGCGTAGAGTACAGCTGGTGAGGGGTATGACATGGAGAGAGTCTGGTGGGGGGGGTGCCAACTTGAATAAAATACTGAGGCAGCTGATAAGCCCCAACACACACAACTGATCACAAGACACAGCACACTCACACCATTGGAATGGCAATGCACATCAACTTTGGGGGGGGGGTCCCCTCAAACATTTTTTGGCAGGGCGAAGGGACCTTGGCCCCTAGGAGTTGGCTCCTATGGTCTGGTGGGTTGCACTTGGTACGTGGGCTGGAGGTTCCCAACCCTGTCATAAAACCCAAGGGTTATAACTAACTTAAGTTGTATTCCGAGTTGACCTATTGACTCATAATCACAATCTTCTTCTAGTCAGATAGCTGCCTGTGGAAATATTACTCTAGTCCATCTTCATTCATTTTAACATGCTCTTTTCATATCTAATGAAGTGAAATGTAGGTCACTTGGCTTTTGTAAATAAAAGATGCAGCCAGGATTGTTATCTATACACAGCACTTCCTACAACGTGAGGCAAGTTCTTAAGAGTAGATGTTGCTCTCAGATGTCGTTATTATAGTTACAGAGCTTGGTAAACCTTTCTCATCTCTTCTTATTACTAATGTCTAAAGATAGCATCATTTTGCTCAGCTAAGCAGCTTGAATACAACTCAGAGGATGGTGAGATATGATGGTAAGATATCAGATAGGATGGTGATATACAACCATGAAGAGGTATGTGGGAGAGAATAGCTGCTTGTTTGTTCTCATTATATTATAACAAGAAATGTACCTAGTTGTACTTCACAGAGATAAGGAGATGGTTGCTGGAGAAAGGATTTCTGCAGTTCCAGAGCAGAGGCTGTACTTGCAAAATGCATTGCTGTCCCAGAAGCTTTGAACCTAACATGATACCCTCTGGATGTTGTGGATTATTCCCATTATCCCTGATTATTGGCCATGCTGCCTGGGCATGATGGGAATTCTATAGGCATTCAAAGTCTGGAATAAGGAGTGGGGAATTTGGATTTTTAAAAGAGTGCAGAAATGTCGTTTGCTATTGTAGATTTTCTTGAATTGAACAGCTATGAAGAATTAGCAAAAGATGCACCTCCCTCTGTGGTTTGTATACAAGTGTAAACATAAATGTCCATTACCATTTTATCTTTTTACAGTACATTTATGGCCTGTTTCCATTCTCAGAAAATCATATGCATTCCCTTTGGTTTTAGAAGCGTTACCCTAATTATCACAGCTTTCTAAATACTTAGCATAATGGCTTATAGTGATATATACTTTTTTTAAAGTACAGCACAGTGCCTGTTTAACATATAATTCTAAGAAATAATTCTAGTATGATGCTGCTAATTAAAACTCAGTATCACATACACACTCTGATTATTTTAGTCCTCACTCCAATGTGTGGATTTACTACTTACAATGCAGCTATAATCGACAGAAATGGATGTGTTTACTTACAGGAATGCACATCATTAATAACCTCAAGTAATGTCTTTAGTGTACTTTCACCATTAACTACTGCCATCTGTTGAAAAACAAGGATTCTGTGATTCTCAGTAATCCATTCTAATTTTCTGACTCTTCCAACTTCATCCAGTTTTCCATAAATTTTAAGCGAGAGGTGCGTAAAGTGATGCGCTTGATTTTTCCAGTTTCTTGGTTATACAAATGCATTTATATAGCACCCTCTCACAAAATCTCAGGGCAGCGGGCAGTGCACATCAGTGTAAAAAGGTTTTTTAAAAACCCAATTAAAAGCAGTACAGAACAGTACAGAATTAGGTGAACTATATAACCCAACCACATTACAATTCTCAGATGACATCTGAATGTATATGATGTGCCGCTTCTTTGTACTGGTTTTCAGATGAACTCCTCCCCTATATTTTGATCATTTTAAGTCTTTTCATGACCTCACTGTAAAGGAAAGAAAATGCAGGGGTTGATCTGGCCAAAAGATAAGGACTTTAATGTGCCATGTATGTCAGTAGAAAGTTAAGACTGTTGATCTGCCACTTAGACTTTGCATCCTAATTATGCAGACGTCTAGAGACCTGGGCAGGTACAAGCAAAGCGGACTGGAAGGTGGGTCCAAACTGTCATACTGTCCTTCTACATATTTTAATGATACCTTTGAAGTGGGGTTGGAGACAGGCACAGACGCAAAAAAAGAGGAAAAGTACAGCTGTGGCAATTGCCTAATTAGCCGCTGGGCAGATGTTGACAGGAAATATAGATTGGGAACTTTGTATTTTGTGATTATGAGCAGGAGGTGAGGCTGATGAACGGTAAGTAACTGAACTTGATAGGGCCCTTAATGCTTTCTGCTTCAAAAATGTCCAAAGAGATTTTCAAATGGCTTTTGTATTTATTAAGGGTTTCCAGATAATTATTAAGGGACACAAAGGTCAGGATGTTCCAGCTGCCTAACAAAATAATGTAAATGAAAGAGAGGGTCCTGAAATGTAAAATAAAATATTATTGCTAATGCTAATAGTACTGCTGCTAAGAATAATCATTAATGAAATAACATCAGTTGCCTACAAGTAGGGTACAAGTAGACCAGGCTGAGAAAGGTACACCTACAGTAGTTACTTTAACTGGAAAATAAAAGCAGAGTACATTTGTAATGATATTAGGAATTTTATAAGGGGTAGGTAGATACGGCTAATGAGTCCAGCTTAATGTGGCATTTGAAATAGTTGTGCTTCGTCAATGTGCCCTAGAGGTTTCTGGTCCTGCCTCATCAACCATTATTATAAGGACTCTACAAAAAACAAGTTTTTTCTTCCTCTCTCCTCAGGGTGGTATGTATTTATCCACAACATTAAGCTCTTGTTTTGGACTTTGTGGAAGGGCTTAAAAACAAGCCACAACTGCTACTGAATGCTATTTCAGGAATAATAAAATTTGTATGCATATTACAATGAATATAAAGAGTTTGTTGGATATTGACAATCCCAATCACTGATAATCCCAGCAGAATGTCCGGAATGCCCAAATATAGCTCCTCACTTTTTGAACGTCTACCAGTGAGCAAGGTTACAATCATCATTCAGTAGTGTATCTCTGAGCTGTTGGACATTCAATTCATTTGTCTGGTGTTGACTATCGCATGTGAGTGCTCACAACACCCATCAGGTTTTAGATGTTTACTGCAGTAAAGACATATAGTGTACTTACACTGAATTGAAGGGCATTCCTCCTTCTTGTGTTGGAATTCCACCCTGGATCTGAATAGTGGCAGATAAGATCTGAGGTCAGTGGTATGCAATTGTATAACATTTTCTTCACCAAAGAGGCATTACTTAGGACTGCAGTCCTATTTCTGTTCACCTGAGAGTAACCCTCATTAAATTCAATAGGACCTACACATCTTAGTAGACATGTAGAGCAAGGGTAGGTAGCCTTTTGGAGTTAAGGGTTGCATTCATTTGAGGGAGTATGATTGGGGTCAAAGGAAAAAGTGAGGGGGCACCCCTTCTTTCTGTTCCCCCATCATTCTCTTTTTCTTCCCCCATCCCAGTCTATTCACACAAGAACACAACACTCTCCTCTTCGTTCATCTAACTATTCATTCTTTCTCAGGAGTTGCACTGAAGGTGGTGGGGGTTGTCTACATGTGATGCATAGGACTGCACTGTAAATGCTATTTCTTAAGGTGGCCATTTACACATCGCCAAAAAAATATATGAAAATGATCACACACAAAAAAAGACTGACCAAAGAGGACACAGATCTGCATAAATCTTGCATGTACAGATTTACATAATTTTATAATTATAGTAAGGGACACAGGGGCGCTGTGGGTTAAACCACAGAGCCTAGGACTTGCCGATCAGAAGGTCAGCGGTTCGAATCCGCGCAACAGGGTGAGCTCCTGTTGTTTGGTCCCTGCTCCTGCCAACCTAGCAGTTTGAAAGCACATCAAAGTACAAGTAGATAAATAGGTATCACTCCGGCGGGAAGGTAAACAGCATTTCTGTGCGCTGCTCTGGTTTGCCAGAAGCAGCTTAGTCATGCTGGCCACATGACCCAGAAGCTGTACGCCGGCTCCCTCGGCCAATAAAGCGAGATGAATGCCGCAACCCCAGAGTCGGCCATGACTGGACCTAATGGTCAGGGGTCCCTTTACATTTATAATTACAGTACTACACTTTAAAAAGAAAATGCAATACAACTCACATTAGCCGGGAAAGCTGTGACTAAGTGACTTGTCTACCAAATTGTGATGTGTACACAATATAAATTTAAAGCACATTTTGTCCCTCAAAGAATTCTGGGCATTGAAGTTTCTCAAGGGTTGTTGGCAATTCTAATTCTGTGAGGGGTGATCAGAATTATTTGAGGGAAAGAATGTGTTTCAAATGTGCTTTAAAGCTACAGTTGTGTGCACAGCCTCACTCTGCTTTCCAAGTGCCGTTGATGGGCAATTTCAAAGTCCCTGCTTTACCTTCTAATGGCTCCTTACTTTAAAACTCTTCAAATAAAGCAATGTCTTTGGAAAACTAGGGCAGATGGTCACTCTACCTGTACTTAGAATAAATTGCTTCTAATAGAATATATATATTAAGTAAGGATTGCAGCCTCATTATTCAGAGTGGAATATTTATAACCCCTTTATTAGATAATTCACCATGGCCCTATTTTCATGGACAGATTTCACCCCTATTTAGTTGTTGATTGAACATCCTAGCAAACATTTAATTCTCTCCAGTTCAGTATGACAAAATTCATTTCTTTGAACTGTGCCTCTGAATATATGTTGCCTTTTTTGGATAGGTTTCTCCTGCCCTAGGGAAAACAATAGATCTATAAAGTGAAGCTAAAATTAAACTTTTCTTCCAAACAGACCAGCAGATCTCCAGAAGGCTGTTCATACAGAATCCCCTCTAACCTCTAGAAAGATTGGATATCTCTGTAACTAGAGCACTGCTTTAGCCTCTTTAAAGTTTCAAACAGATATGTGGGTATCATCTGAAATGGAGCCTGGGGCTCTGGTGGCTTTTTGTTTTGTTTTCTGGATGCCTCTTGTTATGTGCAAATAAAGTATCCTGCTCACATTTTAGTTAGGAAGGAATAAACAGCACCATCAGAGGAAGGGGGACAAGCGAGCACCCAAACAAGGAGAACACTCCCAACTTGCCCCCATTGCTGAATTCCTGTCATTAATGCATACCTGCTCACCTAGAAATATATTTTTTCCCTTTCTGTGTCCCCCTTCACCAAAAGTCACAGAATGATTTACAGCATCAAAAAACATAATAGCCATACAAGACAATTAGTTCCATACAAGTCATAATAAAAAAGCAACAGCAGTAAAACAATTCCTAAATTACATCAGTCACCCAAAAGCCTGCTGGAAGAGGTGCTCCTTTCCTAAAAGAAAATAATGTGCATCTCATTGGCGGATCATTCCATGTGTCCTGGACTCTGAGAGATTTCTTAGACCCTTTAAAAGTGATTATCTTCAAGTAAAGCTCTGGCAGCCTTCCCTCCAAAAGTCAGCCTAAATGTGTATTGTTTACATGCAAAGAAATGTGAATTTGGGTCATGGACCTATGCAAGCAGCCTGTTAGGGACCTAGTAGCATCCTTGCTGTGCAAGTGAGATATCCACTGACTATTTTGAAGGACGTTAAATACCTTTCGTGCCTGGCGTGCTCTGGTCCATGGGGTCACAAAGAGTCGGACACGACTAAACGACTAAACAACAATAAATACCTTTCAGTGTTCTCAGTGAGCACAGGGTGAGCTCACATATTTCTGAACTACTTTCAAATTCCACAGTAAAATTCAAGGCAAAATTGGAGGGAAACCTATGAAAAAAAATTATGGAAACATTAGATTTTTACAATTTCTTAACGGAGTTTCCACACATCTTTAATCTTAATTAATGCTAGGTAAAAATGTTTTAAAGTTTTAAATTAAATTTAAAAATTTAGACAATCTCAGTAAGTTTGTTTGTAATATGGGATGCAGATTTAAATCAGGCATGCCTTTTCAGACACACCATATTTTCAGGATTAGTGGCTAGTGTGAAATGTCATTGGAATTATAGTGATGACTATTCTTGTATGAACCAAGATGAGTTTTAAATGCATGCACATAAGGAATTCTTAGGTTCTTTCAAGCATCTTTTTATTATTATGTGTGAAGAAAACAAATTACCGATGCCCAGAGAAGTACTTTAATAGCCATCTTTCTGCTCTGAGTGAAAGAAACAGAGGGAGTTTCATTCTTCCTTTGTTCTAAGTTAATATCCGATATTCTTCTCAACCTGAAGTGGGGGACAGAGATGCCAGAACAAATATAAAAGGTTCATTTCATTTAATGGGCTTAGACGCCTAACGTTAATTATTTCCATGCAACAAATCTCAGTGGATAGCTTTAAGTAATCCCTGGTTTTACAAGACATATCTTGCAATGACCCTGAACCTTTTGTGAGAATCGTAGAAAATTTGAGTGCCGCAATGAAGCAGCTAACATCTGTGGTTTCCTATAGAGTTGTGAGGTTAAAATCAATTAGCGATAACCAGGACTCCTTGCAACGGCCTTTCATGCAGAACAAATGTGCTGGAATTTGAAATGAAAAATGTAATCACTCTGAAAAGCATCCATAATGTGCCCCCCCTTCATTTATCTTGACATGCCCCCACATTGCTAACATGATTTTCAATCTGCCAGAGCATCAGCAGCTCTCAGTCACATATATAGTCCGTCTTTTAAACGAATCTCTGTTAATGCACTGTGATCGAGTAATTTGGCTTTTCTGCTTCGTGTTTCCCTATGTCTCTGCCTCCAGTAGAAACACCTGAGCCTTAAGCGATACAAATCAAAGAACAGTATCAGCTGGTTTTGTGGCAAGAGAGGACTGAGTCTAGAGGGGGTCTCCCCCCTCCCATATGTATTAAAGTAATAACACATGCCCATAAGCATTTTGTTCAGCTTTTGTCTGTTGTTGTTGTTTAGTCGTTAAGTCATGTCTGACTCTTTGTGACCCCCTGGACCAGGGCACACCAGGCACTCCTGTCTTCCACTGCCTCCCGCAGTTTGGTCAGACTCATGTTAGTAGCTTCAGGACTTCAGGGTGAAGAAAGGAGAGTTCTCGTCCCAATAAGGGAGCCAAACATCCATCATAAATGGGATGGTGACCTTCTCCTCTCATAACAACCAACTTAAAAACAGCTTTATGAGCATTATCTAGGTGATATGACCCACTATCAAATGAGGCTTTGAAAGATACACAACAAAGAAGCACAAAGAGAACAGGAATCCTTACTGGGGAGAGATAGCCACCCCTTGTACTTTGGGGGGAGACATATAGAAGTGCATAATTTGAGCTGCTGCCACCCGATGGAGAGCTTTTTTTATCTCCTTTGGGTGCCTAGAGTTGTAAAAGATTAAAGTGACAGGAATTACCGGTAAAACTGAAGTGAGAAAACAGGGCCTCCTCAATTTCAATGCTACTTTCATGTCTAAAATAAGACACTGGGATAGGGGCAAAATTTCAATTCACAGAGGGTAAAATGAAACCTTGGACTGGGTCCAAGGAACAACCCCAGTTTTAGGACTCACTAGAGTAACCCAAGACCTAAAAAAACCAGTATATCCTTATGTCTGCTTATTTTATTTTACATTACATTTTCATTAGGAGTTCTCTCAAGAGTCCATGCAATTTCATGTGCCACCACAGCAGAGTCACTTTGAGACATTTACAGCTTGTGCTTCTTAAGGTCCTCTTTAATGCTGTGGGTGTCCTTGGAATGAAGAAAACTATGCTAGAAAGATCTAGAAAGATGACAAGGCTGCTATAGGCATCACATGATGACTAAGAGGATATCTCACACCCAGTAACTATTAAGCAAGTGTCACTCCAGTTAAGCACTTAGAGGACAGAAGTGGACACACCATATTTAGTGTGTCATTTTAAAAGGGGCATTGTCTTTATCAAAGGCATTTATTGCTGCATAGAGGTTACCTACTGTCAAAGATACATATGTTCTCTATTTTAAAAAATGCCAAATAACATTAAGCCTGAGAGTCAAATTTACAAAAGGAGAGCAGGCTGAGCTTGTCACTCAAAATTTTGCAAACCCTTTTGAAGTGCACTCTCTTCAAAAGATTTTAGCAGTGATTTGCTTACCTCTATTAATAAGCTGCTTTTCAACTTTACAGTTGCAAAACTGAACAGAGCAGCAGAGCATCACCTGAACAACTAAATTGCATGCATAAATGCTGATGATAGCATTAGTACAGAACTAAACTGTCTTTTGAAGTTAGATGCATTAAATTGCTTCTGAAAAACTGGAAACCAGCACATTTTACACACACAAAATGTGGCAGCAGGAGGTGGGTAGGAACAAGGCTTCCTAAAACAAAGACTGAAAAAGCAATTACATCTTACAAATATTTTTATGAAAAGGGAGTTGAAGCAGGCTAGAAACTTTAAACAACAAAACAGCACTGTTGTAATAATGACTGACACCAGTCAGTAAGATTAATAAGGAATTTGTTTTAAAAGAACCTATATGCGACTTCAAAATCAATTAAGATCAAATAGTTGAGTATTAGGGACGCGGGTGGCACTGTGGGTTAAATCACAGAGCCTAGTACTTGCCGATCAGAAGGTTGGCGGTTTGAATCCCCGCAACGGGGTGAGCTCCCATTGCTCGGACCCAGCTCCTGCCAACCTAGCAGTTTGAAAGCACGTCAAAGTGCAAGTAGATAAATAGGTACTGCTCCAGCGGGAAGGTAAACGGCATTTCTGTGCGCTGCTCTGGTTCGCCAGAAGTGGCTCAGTCATGCTGGCCACATGTATGCCGGCTCCCTCGGCCAATAAAGCGAGATGAGCGCCGCAACCCTAGAGTTGGTCACGACTGGACCTAATGGTCAGGGGTCCCTTTACCTTTACTAGTTGAGTATTTGGCTAAGACTAATCACCCCAGTTTTCAAAAGCTTATATGCAACATTTGAAATCTAGTCTATTGTTTAAAAACCCAGATTGCATGAGAAGCCTAAGAAATATGCTGCAGGAGAGCTGCTTTGTTAGCTCTGAATAGCAGAAATAGTTCACCAGCAGTAAAATGAAATATACCATCAGTCACATTCTAGTATACTGTAATGTGGGTGACAACAATCTGAAGTGGAAAGCGCAGTTCTGACATATTGTTTAAATTAAAACAATGGATGCAGGTGGCAGTCCTATAACCACTTACTCAATGGGGTTTCTTTTTATGTTGATATGGATTGCATTGCATTGAAAGTGTATATTTAATAAAAACATATTTCACGAAAAAGTTGAAAATACCAATCTTAAGTACAACACCAAAAAAGGCAATGGACTTGCCTGCATTTCTCATCATAGATATAAAATTAAGATTTCTAATTGTCGGTATCCGTTAAAAAGTTTCATTCATTATGAGACGACTTCCACTTTGCATAAAAATTCATGTTCCTTTAAGAAGTTTTGTGCCCTTGGAATGTCCCATTTCTCATGCTTCCTTCAAAGCTACTAACAGGTTTCTGGTAAAGATGATGTGAGACTGAGAGCAGAGCTGACAGTTCTATTAGCTGCAGAAACAGGACAGGTCAATAAAGGGATCTCACACCTAAGGATAATGAGCTCAGCTTCTGAGCAGTGTCCCAATTCTTGTAGGAATAGCTCTGACATGACAGACTAGTTGCAGCTGCAGATAGAAGCACACCCTGACCAATAGTCATTAGAATTCTGAAGTTTAGGCTGAAGTTAGAACCACACGCTGCATGACCGTTAGACTGCATTTGTGTAAAATGTTATTCCTAATGAATGTTTGCCTTCTGAATATTTTTTACAAAGCCAGCTTCCCTTCCATTTCATATTGTCTCTTATTCACCCTCGCTTCATAGTGTGTGTGTTCTCATACAGGTTCTTTTTGCCTTTAAACAATCAACAACCTCAGTGATAAGCCTTGGACAACTTCAATTTCACCAAAAATAAATTGCAAGCATGGGCTATGAGGGAGACCCTGCAAAAAAAAAAAAAAAATGTTTGCAGTTCTGACATAAAACTTGTGATTTTCTTGCTGCTCTGTCAGTTCCATTCCTAAAATTTGAGATGCTTCAAAAAGGAGTGTGGGCTTTTGAAGAGAGTCTCATGCACATTGATAGACAGCAGCTGGCACTACTGTCAGTCTGACTGGCCTTCATGCAGAAGAAATAACAGGTATACAATGACATTCTTCTGAACCAATACAACCGAAAATGAAAAGTTTCTATTGTTGCTGGGAACATAAATACATATTTGGTGGTAACAGGATGCTTGCTGAGTAATATTGTGTAGGTGACTGGAAACTGCATTATTGGTGGAAATGAACATGTGGTCCTCCAGATGTTGTTGGAATCCAGCTGAGGTGGATTTAGTTGAGTGTGAGCGGTTCAGTCACACTGGGATGTGGCGCCTCAGGGGCACTGCAGGGGATGCCACAACTATCATTTAGAATGGAGTGTGAGAGGTCAAGGGGCACCAAATTTGAGTTTTGCCGCTGAAATTTACACATGTATTTACTGAAACACTAACTCAGGGGATTTAGCGGTGAAACTCTGGAGATCTTTGCAGGAGTCGGTTGTTTGCCACAGATGTTCTTGCAATGGACATGATTGCCTAGTTGTGTTAGGGAATTTCGCAATGACCACACAGGTTACCCCAGCCTGTTTACTGATTTCCACTTCAGCCCCTTTCCTATGTTGTTTTCCCTGTGCAATATTTCATATTGTAAGGTGCTTGGGTTGGGAGCCTGTAAAGCATATACAGTGGTACTTCAGGTTAAAAACTTAATTCATTCTGGAGGTCCATTCTTAATCTGAAACTGTTCTTAACCTGAGGTACCACTTTAGCTAATGGAGCCTCTCGCTGCCGCCGCACCGCACGATTTCTGTTCTCATCCTGAAGCAAAGTTCTTAACCCGAGGTACTATTTCTGGGTTAGCGGAGTCTGTAACCTGAAGCATCTTTAACCTGAAGCATCTGTAACCCAAGGTACCACTGTACAATGATCAATTTTGGGGTGCAAGGACTTAAGTTGCTTGAATGTTAATCCCTTACTCTCATGTTTTTTTAAGCAAAATGGGTGGCTTTAAGGAGCACTACAGCATTGTAACAATGGAGTTTTCTGCATTCTTCATGAATGAAAAACATTGCAATGGAAATACCCCTTTTAAGTGCTTAGTTTATATCTTTAAATGCTGCTTTGGGTGAAGAAAACCCCACATATAATTGATTTAAATAGATAACTAGACTTGCTTATTTTATTTCAAATGTTTATATGCCAGCTGTTTATGCCAACAAGCTTGCATGGTGATAAGATGAAAAAATAATTACAATAAAGATGGTAAGATTACAAGGGCCTGAAAGGAGTCGCCGTCACTTGTCACCCTGCAATTGTATCACTGACACTAAAAAAAAAGTCTTTCCCCCAAACCTCACCCCGATAGCCCATTTGGGTGTGATCAGATGCCTGTGTGGCAGCCACAGTGGAAATCATGGGTAGGCAAACTAAGGCCCCGGGGGCCAGATCCGGCCCAATCACCTTCTAAATCCGGCCCGCGGATGGTCCAGGAAACAGTGTGTTTTTACATGAGTAGAATGTGTCCTTTTATTTAAAATGTATCTCTGGGTTATTTGTGGGGCATAGGAATTCATTCATTTTTTCCCCTCCCAAAATATAGTCCAGCCCCCCACAAGGTCTGGGGGACAGTGGACCGGCCCCCTGCTGAAAAAGTTTGCTGACCCCTGGTGGAAATAGTCTAAACAGCATACTTCTGGAGCAGTATGGATGAGATACTTTTGTGGCAATGGCAACTGATGACAACATTGCAGCTTGAGTATGTGCCCTCTTCCTAGTTGTATTATGAAGTAAATCTTCAAAATAAATCCAAAATATTTCAGTTTAGAACAGCAAACAATCCAGATTGTAAATATTCACAGAGTTATCAACAATGCCTTTGTTTTATAAGTTTATAACTAAGTAAAAACTACTGCCATACAAAAAAACAAAACAAGGAATGATTAAAATGATATAGTTTGTTGCATTTATCAGAAATCCTCATAAACCCAAACTCCCAGCTGATAACTGAATTGAGAGATGTGTTAATAGGAGGGAAGCACTGTGTTGCGCACAGTGTGAGCAAATGCTGAGTCATGAATTTCCGAGTCAGAGAAATGCCAGAAAACAGTTTAGATATTAAGGAGATATATGGACTCAATTAGCATGCATAACATCATTTATCATACTGAACCACTGGAGAAAAACTCATGAATACTAGCATTTGAAAGTCGCAACATAAGGACTACATAACATAGTTCTAAAAATGCATTTAGATGCAACTGAATTAAGTGTTTTTGATATAGATTGAGGTGTGTCACCCATGTGATTTCCAGTGAGCACTCTTGAGAGCCAGTTCTCAAGAGCTTTTGTATATTATGTTAAAATATTACACATAGGAAGAGGACTGGTTCAGTTAACGCCCCCCAGTCTTTGAACGTCAGGCATCTGCAATGAATATATAAACAGAAAACTTATTTGTAATAATATAGTAAGGGATTCTAAACACAATTTTTATTTCTGTATTGAAATTAAATAAAGTTTGTGCAGTCATTTCTGCACAAATATTCATGTATTTTCATTGTTTATGAAGGAAATTAATATATGGTAAGGACATTTGATTTTTAATTTTTTAAAAATTTGGAAAGTTGCTTCTTGTAGAAGCCTTGCAGAAGCCCTGCATTTTGAACTGAGGATATTGCTTGGCTAAGAGCTTGGCATCTTTACCAGCATTACTGAGAAATTTGTGGCAATTGTTATGTTAAGACACACATAGAATTTGGAAGCTTTACATAAGTGCTGAGGTTCCGTTACAGTTTTGTGGAAACACTTTCAGTTACTCATCAGCCATACCTGAGCTGTTTTTGTTGAGTTCTGTTAACACCCCAAACTATTTGCTGTTGGGAGGAATCAAATCGCCCAGAATTTGCTCATATGGATTCTCTCCAGCACCTTAGGCAGGAATGCCAAATTGAAATGTTTTATGCAGCTACATTAGCACAGTATCTGCCAAAGAAATAGGTTGGAATAGGCTGGAGTGTATTGGGACATTCTTGTATCAATAAAATCCCATTTTAATTGCTGTCAAGCAGCTGACAGAGAAACTGTGTCAGGAAAAAAGACGACAACCCTAATTTGGCTAGAAATTATCCACAGCTGCAAATATAACCACTGCAGTCCTGTTACATGATGAAGTAACAATCATGGTATTTTAGTGAAGCAAGAAGTATGAAAAGGACATCAATGAAAATAGTTAGAATAATGATTAAAATCCAACTTAGTCAGTGAAAGAAATTAGTACAGTAATAATAAACAAAAACAAGTCAGCCAGAGGCTATGGATATTTTATCAAATACAGTGGTACCTCAGGTTACATACGCTTCAGGTTACAGACTCCGCTAACCCAGAAATATTACCTCGGGTTAAGAACTTTGCTTCAGGATGAGAACAGAAATTGTGCTCCAGCGGCGCAGCGGCAGCAGGAGGCCCCATTAGCTAAAGTGGTGCTTCAGGGCAAGAACAGTTTCAGGTTAAGAACAGACCTCCAGAACGAATTAAGTTCTTAACCCAAGGTGCCACTGTACTGATGTTTCACTTGCACAGTGGAACTTCCATGGAACTGTCCTCTCCTCTCTCTGGCCGTCCCTCCCCCACCTCAAAATCTGTTGCAGCAGTTTCGGAAAGCCTCTGGAACAAGTTTTGGGGGGTGTGGGGAGAGGCAGCCCCATTGTGCAAGCAGATCACCACTCAAATACCATTAGATACAACTGTACACTAGATGCCTTGCGGAAGTCTGGCAAAAAGGGAAGGTCTTAAGACTTACCTGATCACCAGACACTAATTTGAGATGTGCACATATGTATGTGTGTGTTTGTGTACCTATATGTATGGTTATTGTCACATTAAACCACACTAGAAGTTGTGACAGGAGGGGCCTCTTTTAAATCAAGGTAATACACTTTTCGGGACGCGGGTGGTGCTGTGGGTAAAAGCCTCAGTGCCTAGGGCTTGCCGATCAAAAGGTCGGCGGTTTGAATCCCCGCGGCGGGGTGCACTCCCGTTGTTCGGTCCTAGCGCCTGCCAACCTAGCAGTTCAAAAGCACTCCCGGGTGCAAGTAGATAAATAGGGACCGCTTACTAGCGGGAAGGTAAACGGCGTTTCCGTGTGCGGCTCTGGCTCGCCAGAGCAGCGATGTCACGCTGGCCATGTGACCCGGAAGTGTCTCCGGACAGCGCTGGCCCCCGGCCTCTTGAGTGAGATGGGCGCACAACCCTAGAGTCTGTCAAGACTGGCCCGTACGGGCAGGGGTACCTTTACCTTTACCTTAATACACTTTTCAGTTTAGTTAGGTGCTAATTATTTGTGCAACTGTAATGCTTTAGTATCCATATATTTGCAAGGGAGGAGGATGGGGAGAAAACCAGAACAACTTTGCTCCACCCGTGTGACCTTCTTGACCCTACTCATATGGAATTTTTGATCCTGCCTACCTAATTGCCCCAGCCACAAACTGCCCCACTAGATCTAGAGCAGGCTTCCTCAACCTCGGCCCTCCAGATGATTTTGGCCTACAACTCCCATGATCCCTAACTAGCAGGACCAGTGGTCAGGGATGATGGGAATTGTAGTCTCAAAAAAAACATCTGGAGGGCTGAGTTTGAGGAAGCCTGGCCTAGAGACTACCAGGAGCTGATGTGTGTGGGAAGGGGGGAGGAGTCTCCTTGGAAGCACATTCTCAGTTGTGGAGCCTGCACCATATATTTACAGACAGAGCCCATACAGGGCCCCCTGAGCAACTTCTAGTAAATCAGGAAAGATCAGGTGGTTCATCGTGTTTGTTTGGACTTCACGCATCCTTTCTGCTTGGCTTAGGGCACCACCACTATCATGGTTCTTCTGAGAAAACTGCCTGAATTAATAGACTTCCAATAGTGATTGGCCTTGTGATTTTCTGTTATGGCAAATTGGTGAGGGAGGGGTTCTTGCACCTAGCCAATTTCTGCAGTTGCCATCAGTGTGGATTTGACACATCTATAATGCACATCTGATTTGTACCTTATCTCTCCTGCCAGCTCTGAGAAGATATAGAAGTTGGCATGTGTGCAATAGAGTTAAGTGATATTGTGCTGAAAACTGCCCATTTGAAGAGCTTAGTTCCCCACATTACAATACAAATGGGGATAAAAATCTCACATTTCATTTGCATTTTGCTGTATTTTGGGTACCATAACTCCTTTAAATATATATACTGGTATATGTAGCCAGAGGCTTATTGCACAAGGAGACTGATAAACCATAAAATAAACTGTCTTTCTTCTGTCATGGGTTGACAGGTCACCACCTGGAGATCCTGTCTTTTTGTTTTAAGAGCAGTGACAGTCCTAGCCCATTCTTCCTTTTTGAATCCTGTAAAAGTTTTCATATAGCATCTGACATCATTTTTTTTGGTTGTATATTTCTTTAAGATGCTTCTCCATGCACAATCTGTTTAGAACAACAGTCGCACACCATATCACAAACATAAGTATCAAAAACAGTAAATTCAGCGTTGGTGCATTCTGAGACAAGATTCTCTCTGTATATGGTATTTTAACATTCCTAATGACTTTAGAGTTAAAAGCGACTCACCGGTACTCATAGAAGATTATTGCAGGCTGCATTACTTAATTAAAAAAAGAAATCCCTACGGCTGTGTGCAGATGCTTGAATAATCAGAATTCACAGTTCAATATACTCCCCCTGTAAAAGACAAATTGGTCTGTTTCAGCCTGAACTCAGGAGTTATCCAGTACTGAATTAACTTTAAAGTTTCTTTCTTTCTTTCTTTCTTTCTTTCTTTCTTTCTTTCTTTCTTTCTTTCTTTCTTTCTTATACTGCCCTTCATCAAAAAAATCTCAGGGCTGTTCACAAGATAAAACCACAAGATAAAAGAACAAATAGTCAAAACAGAGGCAACAAAACATTACACAAACACATTTAAAAGGCTGAAGGATATTAATCAGCCAAAGATCTGGTTGAAGAGGAATGTTTTGCTTTGCAAATCTGCTCTCCTTTTCAAGATCATATAAAAATTTATCACTGTATTAGTCTGTAGGAATAATACAAAATTTGTAAGGTAGTATATTTCATCGGATGAGGATCCAGCTGGTACAGGAATATGGAGTCTTGTGTCTAGCACACAGAATGAAAAGGCAGCAAATTCAAGAACATAGAGAATAACAGTGGATATTGTAATTGTCCATATTTTAGTTAGGTGATCTCAAAGAAAAAGTATTTATTGTTTAGAAATGCTTTGCTGACATCAAGGTACACAGGGCTTCTGTGTTTATTGTTGGGTCCATATAGGAGTCACTGTCTTATACAGTTGATCCCCTTAGTTCAGCATTCTCTACTATGCTGACTGGCAGAAGCTCTCGAGGGTCTATGAAGGGATTTTATCTGTGACCTTCAGTAGGAGAAGTATGTGCTCCACCACTGAGCTCCAGCTCCCCCCATATAGCCCCATTTGTGTGTATGACATTTTGCAGACTACACAGCAAGTTGACATGCCCCTTCCACAAGTAATTTATAGTCTAAGGCATAGGTAGTCAACATGGTGCCTTTCATGAATATTGGCCATGCTGGCTGGAGTTGATGGGAGTCCAACCATGTGTATTTTCCTGGTCTATGATTTGACAAAGAGAAGGAATTAAGGTACAAAGGGGAAGGAATGTATGTTCAGTTCAGTCATATGTACTTAGGTGTGTAGTTTCAACAGGGGATAAGTACAGTAACCGGCTGTGCCAAGAACTTTATGGTGGGTTTTGAGGTGGAGAGAGCAGCAGCATTATGAAAATATCCTGAGAAGTCATTCCAAGCAAAATGTTTCAGATGAATGGGTGGAGTTATTTGAGAGTGCATTTCAGAAAATACAGTTTTTAGACAGAGTAAAAAGGAGAAATGAATCTCTCAGATAACCAAAGGAAGAAAGAAGGGACGTTATTATTTATTTATACAATGTGCCCTACATGATTCAGCCAAAAATGCCTTTGTCAAGGGCTTCTCTAAAAAGATAATAACAATTGTTCACACATCAAAAGTATAAAAACTTTAATTTATTAAAATACACATTCTAACAGGTCAGATATCTCATGATAAAACCTATTTTAAACTAGAAACAGCCACAACACATGCAAATTAAAAAATAATAATAAAGCTAAGTTCAAAGACCGTTTCTTAACCAATCTAAAAGTTTCTGTTGTTGAAAACAACTTGTATGGCAAAATCATGTGGGAGGACCACCTCAACCTGTACTTTTAAATATTTCATGGCGAACACGGCTGCCTGAACTTTATTTACCAGGGGACTCACTAGAATTTTTATTATAATACATTCTAAGATGTTCAACCACACACAAAAATGTTTAACAATTGTTTAGATTCATTTCCCTTTTTTGCACGTCATCCCTGGATGCTTCCTGATTTTGGTGTATTTTTATCCTACTTTCTAGACAGTGCCTGGTGTTGCTCAGTGTTATTAGTAAGCGCTTACCAAAAGCATTAATTCTGAAACTGGGGCATGATTATGTAGGAGGGAGGAAAATTTTATCCATCACCTGGTACAAAACCACTGGAAATGAGTTATTGCTCAACAAACAAAAACAACAGAACCCTACATTTTCTTTAGCTCCACTTACCTGGTTAAGCAGTATGCATAACAGATTGCTTTTCTTAACTCATTTCTTCTCTCTTCTTTTTGAACTTGCAGCATTAATCAAGCAGTCACCACAGGTTAGGATGACTTTGTCTTGCCCTACAAAATGTTTAAACTCTAAATCCAAGTCCTACTGAATTGGTTTGCCTGCAGCCACCTGGATCTTTTATTGCCTGTCAATGTCACAGTCCAACCTTAACAATTGCATTCCATTGCATCTCTGCACTAGTTCAGTCCAGTTAAAGTCATACCTGCACAGCTTCTCAAAGATGTGCGTACAGATTGATTCAATGAAGTAACACATTTTAAACCATCATATTTACTTATTCATCAATTATTTGTTTTTAATCTTGAGACACTATTGGAAACAACACTTAAAATTAAGTAAAACTAGACTGGTTTACACCTCTCCATTTGTTTTAAATACCAGGTAATCCCCTTGCGACTAGTAACAGAAGAAACCATTATTGATCGTTTCAAAGGTCAATGTACGTGCAAAAACTCGGGAGAGCTGTCTATTTTGAGAGAATTTGGAATTATTAGGATTAAAATTCAGCATTAAAAAAAGAAGATAGAGGGATTTAGGTTGCCTTAAAATAAAAAGTGCCAAGATCTTTAGCACAGAATAATTTCCTTTGGAGAAGGGTCTGCTGTATATAATCACTGTGAATCCTTAATAAACAAAGATTCAACCCTAAACAGGCATGTTTGGAACAGGGACATAATATATTCTAGCAGTCATTTGGCAACTTAAAAAACTGCATCACATTAACATTGGTCTGGGGAAAATAAAAGACTGAAAAAGATTCAAAAATTCACTTAAGGCTTAAGGAGAGATTTTGGCACAAGGAGATGGAGGGCCAAAAATAAAAAGACAGAACTGTCAATGCAACAGAGCATATTTGGATATAATTTGACAGGAAACAAGTGTTCACAGATGAGAGTCCAGGGATGTTTCTGCCAGGTAACTGCTCTGAAAGTTATGGGCGCACCGACATGTGGCTGACTGCCTGCGCAACGTGAACCACCTTGCCCATATTTAATGATGCCAAATCAGTTTTCGTTTGACGGGAATCATTTTTCACTGTAACCTTCTCATGTGGAAGCCCTGGCCAAACAGCTTCAAGTTCCTCAATGCCTTTGGGTATAGAGTTCCTGAAGCAGCTTTTTGACAAATAGAGAGAACAATGAAGGGAAGCAATTCTGAAAAACCTTTCCTTTTCAAAAATGAAAAAATAATAATAATGAGGAACTAGTAACCACCCAGTGGAGATGGTGATAATTTTTTATAATAAGGCACCTGTCAGGAACTGGCATGGTTCCAAGGAGTGTGTGGCAGAGGCAGGGCCCGCAAGGCAGAGCCAGGGCCAGGGGGCAGCAATTTGTGTACCTCCCTCAAGACAGGAACCAGGGTTGGAGGAAGGAGAAGAGTTTTATTTATTTATGAAATTTCCATCCCATCCCTTCTCCCAAAGGAGCCAAGGGCAGCAGATACAAAGCAGTAAAACTGTGCTATTAAAAATGAGGTAAGAATGTTATTTAAATACAATTATTTAAAAACAATTTAAACATTTTAAAACATACCCTCATAGCTAATAATTTCAAGGTTTCTTGAAAGTTAATGAAGACATACACATGTCACCAGGGAAGGCATTCCACAAACAGGAAACCATTACCGAGATGCCAAAGCAGAGTTAAGTAATTATGGTTTCTCCCATCGCTGTAATAATGTAATGTAATAGGTATAAACGATAGATATGAAACATCTTGCAAATTATGGCACCTCTCTTATAAGGTTTAAAGAGCTGTTCGACAGTGGAATTTGCTGCCAAGGAGTGTGGTGGAGTCTCCTTCTTTGGAGGTCTTTAAGCAGAGGCTTGACAACCATATGTCAGGAGTGCTCTGATGGTGTTTCCTGCTTGGCAGGGGGTTGGACTCGATGGCCCTTGTGGTCTCTTCCAACTCTATGATTCTATGATTCTATGAACTGCCTGTTGTTGTATATTGCCCATGCAAAATTATTATCTTTGCAAACAAGCTTCTCATTATTTTTGAGAGATCTTGTGGGAGATCTAAAGAGTTTCTGACAATGGTCAATCATTTATTTCCTTCAAGAAAAATATCAAATTTATTTTTACACTGAGCATCATTTTGAGACGTCCTCTTGCTTCTTGAGTGATGACAAATTAGATTCCCCATTACTTCTTTGGCAGAGTAAGCAGAGGGTTGCAAAAATTCCAGGTCTTCTACATATCCATTTGCAGGATGGGAATTGACATTTTTTTTCCTCACAAACTGAAGAGAACTCACAACAGTCAAACTATGTTTGTAAATCACAGCTTCAAAATAGGATTTTAATAATTAGTAAGGATGACATACAACAGCAGCTCTAGTTTCCCCTTTAAAATGCCATTTATTTTTTAAAGCTCTCCAGATTTAGTGGCTTTTCATCAGCCTGAAATATATTTCCTCAGTCATTTGGCAAAAGACCTTTTTTGCAGCTAAGCGCAAGCTGTAAATTGTCCCATATCTGCTTTCTTTTCAATGCTCAAATAAAGGCCTTTGCCTGCTCCGCTCTTATTAGGACCACATAAATCAAAGTCTATTAAAGGGCAAGTCTGGTAATCTGAGAAAACAGCCTGCACAAGCCATGCAATGGAATTGCTGTGTACGCTCACCTTTGTGCTGGGCTAAAATAAAGTAAAACTTCAAAAAAAAAAAAAAAAAAAGGTCCCATGGAATTCTCTGCCAAGTGTCAGGACACAATTTTGTACATGAAAAATGCCATCTTAATAGTGTGATGTATGTTGTAGTCCTTTGCACATTTACAGAAAATTATTGGGAATGGCTACTTGGGAACTTTGTTGATGATAAGGATGCACACTGATTTGCATCTGTTTGTGTGCACTGGAACTCTTACATGGGTCAATTACACACTGCTTTCATGAGCAATCAGTCATGCATTCCACACTACAGCTGGACCCATGTGCAACTGAGACAGAGAAGCCATGCAGCACAACCCCTGATACGGTGCTGCTCCTGGGGGGGTCTGCTTGCCTTCAGGAGGTGCACTGGAGTGCTCTGTAATACATTATACCTTGCACTTTTGAGGCAAAAAACACACTGCAACCTTTCTGCAGACATGGCCTTGTGTTCCCATTTAGCTGAAAGGGAGAAAACCATTCAAATTTGCAAACAAGGGCAGCCTTAGGTAGTTTGGGCACTTATTAATATGGTGGTCTCTAATACATCACACATCAGCCCTGTGGCGCGTCAGCCTCTCTTTGCAGCAAGTATGTTTCTGTGAGTAACTAAGTCCCACTGATGCTTTCTGTAACCCAGCCCCCTGAACATTTGCTGTTGATCCAGCAAATGACACACTGTCCTGGCTCCATCACTTCAATATCATCTCAGACTCAATGCTTTTTTAAATGCATAAAGTTCACACATTAATCTCAGAAATCAAGTGGTGTAAATACATGCAGGGACCAGCCCTTAACCAACGTGGTCCTGTGTGAGTGCCTGGAGGCAGTTGGAGGATGGATGGTGGCTAACAGATTGAGGTTGAATCCTGACAAGACAGAAGTACTGTTTTGGGGGCATAGGGGGTAGGCGGGAGTGGGGGACTCCCTGGTCCTGAATGGGGTAACTGTGCCCCTGAAGGACCAGGTGTGCAGCCAGGGAGTCATTTTGGACTCACAGCTGTCCATGGAGGTGCAGGTTAATTCTGTGTCCAGGGAGGATGTCTACCAGCTCCACCTGGTACGCAGGCTAAGACCCTACCTGCCTGCGGACTGTCTTGCCAGAGTGGTGCATGCTCTAGTTATCTCCTGCTTGGACTACTGCAATGTGCTACACCGGGACCACATAACACTGGTCCTGAGAGATCTGCATTGGCTCCCAGTACGTTTCCAAGAACAATTCAAAGTGTTGGTGCTGACCTTTAAAGCCCTAAACAGCCTCGGTCCTGTATACCTGAAGGAGCGTTTCCACCCCCATCGTTCAGCCCGGACACTGATATCCAGCGCTGAGGGCCTTCTGGCAGTTCCCTCATTGTGAGAAGTGAGGTTGCAGGGAACCAGACAGAGGGCCTTCTCAATAGTGGCACCCGCCCTGTGGAACGCCCTCCCTTCAGATGTGAGGGAAATAAGCAGCTATCTTCTCTTTAAAAGACATCTGAAGGCAGCCCTGTTTAGGGAAGTTTTTAATATTTAATGCTGTATTGTTTTTAACACTTGATTGGAAGCCACCCAGAGTGGTTAGGGAAACTCAGCCAGATGGGCGGGGTATAAATAATAAATTATTATTATTATTAACGTTACCTTGGAATAATCTGCTGTTAAATCTAAAAACTTTTAGGCTTTTCTTGGCAATTGGGGTTCACAATTTACCAAAAAGATTTTTTATCATAAAAGCAGGGATTGAAAACCATTTTTCTGCTGAGGGTGAGATTCCCTTGAGGAGAATCTGAGCCACAAATAGTGGGCAGGCAAACCTTCTTCCCCCACCCTCTGTCACTCCCTTCCCCACTCACATTCCATTAGGTCAAGGGCTCACAAAGCTCTGAAGATTTTGTTTCCTAGAAGGGCAAGTCAGCCACTGTGTGCTCCTTTATTTTTATTTTTTTTAAAGCTTCAGTTGCTGCAGAAGATAATTGACTTCTCCTTGGAGAATTAGTAGTTCTTCACAAGTGATCTCAAAGACTCCAGACATCCCAAATTAAGCTGCTCTCTGAACTCAAGCCTCGCAAAAATTGGCCTCTCTGCTTGACCAACTTGCCTCCATCACATTCTTTGAACTTCTCAAAACTCCAAAGTCAACAAACAGCAAGTTAAATATACAATTAACTGCTTTTTTCCTTTGGCTTAGGAACTTCGCAATCACTTTCAGGGGGGGGGGGGGGACATCTCCACTTGGTAACTTAGATCCACAGTTCTTTGTAGCTGAAGGTTATCTTGACAGGAATTTATTTTCAAAAGGATCAGACCAGGTTCCTTCACATCTTCAAAAATGCAACCTGCAATGGAAACAAAATATACCCAAGAAGTTAGCTCCTGCACAGTAAGATTTTTTTTTTTTAATGGACACCCCCCCTCCCCCCCAACAATGCTGTTTATCTATGACATATTGCCTAGTAGAAAATGCAGAGAAGTCCCCTTATCACTTACAGTGGTACCTCTGGATGCAAATGGGATCCGTTCCGGAGCCCCGTTTGCATTCTGAGCAGAACGCAACCCGCGTCTGCACGGGTTGCGATTTGCCGCTTCTGCGCATGAGCGTGACGTCATTTTGAGTGTCTGCGCATGCCCGAGCAGCGAAACCCGGAAGTAACCCATTCTGTTACTTCCGGGTTGCCGCAGAACGCAACCTGAAAACGCTCAACCTGAAGCTTATTTAACCCGAGGTATGACTGTATAAGGGGAAATGGCCCCAAACTGATCTTATCAAATAAATGTTATTCCCTGCCCTCCCTTAATTTCTTACTAACATTCTGCTCAAAGATATGACCCATTAAACACCGGGTTCAACATTTTCTGTGAAAATAGATTAGAAATGGCGTTCTCGCTTCACATGCAAAATGATGTGAACTGCGTGACAAACTGTGCTCTAAAGTACAAAGAACTCTTTTCTTTGAGTTAGTCAAAGTTCCACTTTGCAACTTAATAAGCCTCAAAGACCTAGCATCACAGGAGATTTTGCAGAAGAAGCCTAGCTGAGAATTTACAAATAGATTGGAAGTCTTAATTATCTACTGTTTAGTCTTTTAAGTATGGTAATATAAAAGTATTTTAATGTTTTGAATTTTAGCACCTAGTTGATTTAATCACTCTACTGCCCTACCATTCTTCTCTAAAACAACTTGGCTTATAAAACAAGCAGCATAATAAACACTCAACCGCAGTGCTTAAAATGAAAATAAAAACCAGCAGTACAATTACAAATAAAAGCAGCCAAAGCTGATGCCTGCTAAGTGCAGTTATAGAACAGGCGGACAAGGTAAGACTGCACCGTTGCCAGAGAACATTAGCTTGCCTCCATTTTGTCTCCTGCATCTCTCATTCTGTATTAAAAGCCTTCGTCTATGACAGTCAACTGGCAAGAACAGGGTGTGTTTGCAGGACCAGTTGCCAACCTCTTTTGACATGAGCAAGAAAGGATCCTGGCCCCCTCCCCACCCAAAAAAAATCTAAGGAGCTTCTTAGACTCACAGAAGCCAAGGTTCCCCCCAGCTCCTACTGAAATCGGGAAAACAATTTGCTTGCCATTGGCAACTGAGAGCTCTGAGTAATCCTTTGACTTTCCAGGTCAATATCAACACCCATCCAGATTAGAGCAGCTCTATTCAGAAAAGCCTTTTTGTTCTCCAGAAAATTCCCCCTTCAGCAGCCACCCTAGTTTTTGTTTTCTATAACTGCTCTAGTCTTTGTTCTTTTTAGTTCAGGAGAATCCAGTTTGGCATCCACATTGCCTACACCTCTTTCTCTCTCTGTCTGCCTGTAGATCTTAACCCTTGCTTATGATGTACTTTCCTTTTCTGGACTATGTCTACTCCTTAAATATGGTCCGACAGGGTGCTAGCCTGCCCATTATTCTCTTAGAAGCCCTGGTCTGGGTGTCAAATGCCACCATCTCTGTTCAACAAAGCCTTGAAAATGTGGATTTATCAACTTTCTCATCCTCCAACAGGTCATAAAGAAAGTACGGTAGTATTAATATTTCTACATCCCTCTTCTTCTCACTCTAAGCCTCCATCCTCCTCTCTCATCAACTTTCAACATTCCCTTCCTTCTTCTCCCAAGCGCTGAAGCATCAGTGCACAATTGCTTTTAGCTTGCTGCCACCCTCACTTTTCTCTCCTTTCCCCTTTCCTTTGGTACAGCCTTAAATAATTAGATCTGCAATTTATTTTCTATCTACCTTCATGCACAAAACCCCCTTGGAAAATTTCTGGAGTCGTCTGTTCCTTCCTCCTGGATAACTTACAAGGGCACTCTGATACCAAGCCAAAGTCTCTAGTGTTACCCACATTGTGTTCCTATATAATTGGTAAAACATGCTAGTTCCCATGCCAAGTCTGCTGATCTCACAGCAGCCTATCCTCCAACAAAACAGAGGGACGAGATTAGCCTAGCACCAGAGCAAAATTCTCCCCAAACATTCAGGGTCCTGAACACATACAAGTAAGGTTCAGATGTTAACAGAGATACATGTCCTTGGCAAGAGCATACGATATGGTGCCTAAACAATAATAATGAAAGGGTCAAACAAATGAGCACCTGGAGGGCGTTCCACAGCCAGGGCACTCTTTACCAGTAGTCACCTCCCTAGACTCTGAAAGAGGAAGGAGGAACCTGGAAAAGGACCTCAGAACTTCTGAACTGACAGGCAGTTTCACACAGGAAAAGGTGTCCTTTGGATACAACTATAAACTTATCAGAATTCTATTTTCCAAGTGGGGGGGAATACGTGCGCACACTGAAGACAAATTAAAGTAGGTCAAGTGATCTTTGAAAATGGTTTTTTTATATCCTTCCTTTCGTCTATCATAGAACCCAAGGTGGCATACATGTGGTTCTCAGGTGGTCACCCATTCAGGCACTGACAGGACCCAAACCTGCTTACCTTCAGCAAGTTTTTGGACATTGGTGCCTCAGACTTGACCTTGAAGTGGCCTGAGTACTAACAAGCCTGGGAACATTTCAAAAGCAACGTAAACTCAACCAGGTTGCTCTGGCTTTAATGGTTTAGTATCAAGTCAGCGGAGTTTGACGCTTTTAGTTAAGAGTTATCAAGTATCAAGTCAGCTAGAGTTTCATGCTTTTAGTTTCAACAGTGAGCCCACTAAACAGGGCAGGTGATAAATCTATATAAATGAATGATATCACCGGAGTATGTGTGTGTCCAAATAATTCATTGCATTTTGAAGAGATTACTGAAACTACAAGGGGGAGGAGAAGAACTGAAAGAATAGTCATAGGGCTATAGTAACACAGCAGGAAAAGCCTCATTACATGGAATCTGACCTTCCCCCCCCCCTTCCTTCGTGATCTCTGGAACAGTGATGTGTCATCTGCACAGGCAATTACCGACCTAATACTGCCTTGTATCACAGAAAGTTTATCCCCCCCCCCATGCCAATGTTATTCTAATTGCCACTGAGCATGCTGGGAAGCTCCACAAGTCCTGGATGTTATAAAGTGCCTCCATAAATAGGGGGGAGGGGGCAAGGAAGCAAAGGACAGTAACTGAAGGAATGCTTTGTTCAGATGTTACTCCACAAATTCCTAAGGATGGGGGAACTTGTGAACCTTTGTATGTTGTTAGATTCAGATTCCCATCAGCCTCAGCTGACAGAGTCAGCAGTGAGGGATGGAGTGTGTTATACACCAGCAATATCTGGAGGACCACTAGTACCACATTCCCCCCCCCCCAAACTAAGAACTATAAAGGGAAGGAAGTGCTACTCATACCCAGAACATAGCAAAATATATTCTAATACAATTAAGTATCTCCTTCCTTTCATAAAAACAAGATCCTTCAGCACATAGTACTGTTATAATTCTTGATGGCCTATTCATTTCCCAATGCAATGATGAAGTTTTGTTTCTTGTTTGAGGTTCACTACAAAATGTAATGGTTGTATTGCAGCTTTAAAGAGAATACGTCTACAACACTCACGGCCCCAGAATTCTACACTTGTGGTTTCTAACTCAGACAACTAGTCATCTGGTAACATCTACTCATATTTACTTCATGATCTTTTGATCTGTATATTCTGATGCAGCTAACTAGAAAAAGTAATATGGCATTCTAGCAGTAAAGCAAATTTAACTGAAGTTGTTTGAGGGAAGGGGAAGGCAGTTCCAAAGAGCATTTAAAACTTCTAAGGTGAATTCCATTTATAACTCCCAATAGTAGAACTTTGCAAGCTGATAGCCATTATCGCTTCTGCTTAGAAAAGCTGGGAAGCAAAAGCTTCCCCTTGACAAGCAATGTGTTTTAAGAAAACAAGACTTTCCAAGTTTGCCATACAGAAACTATTCTTTGGAGTTGGCAATAGAGATGCTTTGATACAAGAAATGAATGAGAAGGTGAGGAAGAGCTCAAAGTCAAAGGAAAAGCCAAAGTTTTGAACAGTGGTGGCAAATAGAATGCCTGGCTCGAATGAGATAAAAGAAATGGATTTATTTTTTCAACACTGCCCTCTTGCCTAAGAAAAGGGCAAGCAATTCACAAGGAGACACATGAAGACTTGACATTAGTCACATGGTGCTTACCAAAGCGGCAAGAAAACAATGAAGCTTCCAAGGCAGGCTGTGAACAATTAGCTAAATAAGCTGCTTTTGAACAGCTCCTGAAATATACATTTACTTCAAAGTAAAAGAAAGAATGTAAGAGATTGAAGGAGAGGAGTCCACATTACTGATTTCTTTTGCCTTTCAAAACACAAATCCTTCCATAGCAGTTCACAGCAATCATACAGTGAAAAATCAAATATTAAAACACAGGACAAAAATCACATGTGCAGAAATCAGAATTTCTTCATAAAAGGCCTTGTGAAAGAGGAAAGTATTCAGTGCCCTTTGAAAAGTAGCCAAGGAGGAGGCATGATGATGGAGCTTGCCAGTAAAGGAGTTCCACCACTAAATAAAGTATTGCCCTTGATCCACTCCTGTCTGATCCTACTGGGGCCGATGTCAAGGGTCAGGTAGGATCATTAGGAAATGCATATGATGCACCCCACTTTAAATTCCATACTGTCTGCCATTAAGAAAGCAATTTTAACTGAACTGCACCTTAACTAACCAATAAGGTAGACCAGGGAACGGAACCGGTGACCCTTTAGATGTTGCTAGACTACAACTCCCACCAGCTAGGGATCCCCTAGCATGTACTCTAGATCCAGCAGGAGGGCTGGGACAGACCTCTCCCTCAGAACTTCAGAGAGCTGCTGTTGCTGATCAAAGTCAGCAGAACTGGGTGGTATCAGTAATCCAATTCAGCGTAAGACCACATCATACAACATTCCCCCCCCCCCAAAGTTAAGTCTATGGATTAAGACACCCTCACTTTTACTCCCCTAGGCAGCTGATATGAGGTAAAAGGCAAAATGGAGAATGATATTCCTTTGAAGATCAATAGTTGCACGTGTTTACTTTAAACTGCCTCTTTTGCTAATGCCAACATAAGCATGCCAAGACATGGCCAGAAGGAAAGCAAAGACAAAACACACATTGCTGCTGACTTTAATTCTTAAATAGGGTGACAGAAATCCTTTCAAAAATATGTTACCGGATTCTTAAGGTGGACACTATTACTTTAAAGCAGAGATGGCCGGGGGGGGGGGGTTTCCCTGCCTTTCTGTCCCATGGTCTGACTCTTAGATACATTTTATTTTTTGTTTCTTTAATAAAACAAAATTTTACATTTTAATATATTTTGTCAAAATGCGGTATTTTCCCAAAGAGGCATGCAATTTCTGATACAATCAGTTAAGAGACCTAAGAACAATACAATAAGCAAACTAAAAAATAACAAAAATTCTGCAGGGTGAGGAATTATGGTATTTTGAATAAGGACCCAAATAATATCCAAATGTGGTTATCATCTAACTACAATGTTAGGAGTGTCCTACTCTTGTGTAGGACCCTGGCAGAGACACATGCTCGACTGGCATGTTCTCTCCCTCCTGGTCGTTCGTTCGGGAGCTTCAAAAGCTTTCTTCGACCCGAACATCACAGCGTCTGATACCAAGAAGCATCAGCACACTTAGGGATCCGCAGAGTGTTCGCAGTTTGCATAACAGAATAGCACAGCATTTTGTCTAATCTACTTTTATTTACATACAATACACTCGGAGCATTCTAACTTTGCTCCTTCCTCTTTCGCATCAGACAGCAAAGAGAGAAAACAAAGGACAATAATCCCACTTCACGGAATACAGTAATACCAAAACATCCTATCTCCATCACTTCCCATACTGTGGAATGAAAACATACACCATCATGTGAAAGACAACAATCTCATGACTGCAAACACGGAGCAGGAATCCTAACAGTTTTCAATGTGCAATTCACTAGTGACAGGATTTCCATATTCACCTACTGTTTTGTCCTGTCTGAATAGACTGTGCAATAATTTATTTATCCAGGTGTCAAAAAGGTGTATTATTGATGGAAAGGAATACTGGATAGTCCTGGACATGAAAACAGCACTAAGAGAACTGCAATATTTGGCTTGAAACTGAACCTGTGTGCATTAACAAAAGCACCACTTGCTTAAAGCTTTTAAATTGTGGGGGGCAATCGATTTATTAAAAACAGGCATTTAATGGCCATGTAAAAACTCCAGTTTATTCTGAGCATGTGTATATATTTAACCCTTGCAGTCATATTATAAACAGGTCATCCTGTGTTGTTGTCAGATTATGAGTGACAAAGACCTATAAGGGATTGTATACAAGCCTATCCAGATCTGGCCTTACCACAAAGCAATGCCATGCATCCGGGTTAGAGAGGGGCATAATTTTCCTGCTGCCACTTTTCATTTGTGCACCATGAAAACAAACAAATAGAGAAACAGTGTGAGAGTGTCACTAGGACTTTTCACCAAAGGTACAACCATGTCTAAGTCTGGCCACTGGGGTTGCTTCTAATAACACTGCCAGTGATCTAGAATAAGAGAGAGAGAGAGAGAGAGAGAGAGAGAGAGAGAGAGAGAGAGAGAGACTCCAGCAAAAATTCCATATTGCCTTTTGCAGTAAGGCAATTACCACAAATATCTGCATGCCTCAGCTAATGAAGCAAACGTAGCGGCACGTATGTTCCATATGAAGCGATTTAAACCACAGCACACACACAAAAAGGAAAGAGAATGCCTCAGTGTGTGTGTGTGTGTGTGAGAGAGAGAGAGAGAGAGAGAGAGAGAGAGAGAGCGCGCACACTTAACCAGATTGGAAAGACAAAATTAACTAATACTCTACTGGGTCTCCCCCAGTTACCAGCTTGCCAGCTTTTCATTCTGCTGCTGCCTTCTGTTTTGGTTGCCCTAGAAACAGAATAGTTCTGCCTTTCAACAGAGGCAAAAGGTAGTACTTTGGCTTCTGCCGTAGTGATCCAACAGGATTGGCTGTCATGGAACAGCAGCAGAAAGCATCAAGTCAGGGGTGGGCAAACACTGGCCCTCCAGGTGTTGTTGAACCATAATTCCCTCCAGCCTTGGGGATTGACCACGCTCTCCTTCCACATCAGGACTGGTTAGGCACCTGCACTCACTATTCCCCAGAAGGCATCAATCTGTCCCCTGGAGTGCTTGTGACATGGAATCAACAAACTAGCAGCAGCCAACTTTGTAGGCCAAATTCAAGGTGCTAGCTTTAACCTATAAAGCTTTATGTGGCTCAGGACCCCATTGACTAATGGAGTTTCTTTGCCCATACGAACCTACCCAGACCCTCAGGTCATCTTCAAATGCTCTTATTTAATTATGCTCTCCATGGGAGGTGCAGAAAGAGGCTGTATAAGGACCTTTTCTTTTTTTATATAATTTATAATTTTCATTTATATACAATTATTCAATGATAATTTTAACATACCCGACTTCAACTCCCTTCCCTTTTCTTCAGTTCTTTACATTTATTTTTGTCCTCTCCTTCATACTCTAAATTGTCTTATTTTATTCATCTATTCTCATATATATATCATATAAAAACCTGCAGTTTCAAAAATATATAACAATCCTGCCAATATCTTGATCTGCTTACAGTTTATTTGTACTCAATAAACCATTTCTTTTCCTTTCTAAAAAGGTTATCTTGATTTTTTATTCTTCCGGCAAGTTGTGCCATTTCTGCATAGCATACTCCATTAGTTTCAGTAACCATTCTTATGTCACTGGGACCTCTTCTTCCTTCCATTTTTGGGCAAGTAACATTTTTGCAGCTATGGGCACATACATAAATAAATTTCTATTTAGGTTGTTCTGATTCCATAATTCCTAAGATAAAGGCTTCTGGGTTTTTTTTTTAATGAATCTTAAGCATTTTTTTCAATTCATTATATATCATTTCCCTGTAAGCTTTAACCTTATTGCAAGACCACCACCTATGGAAAAGATACCTCCTTTCTCCTTACATTTCCAACACTTATTCAATTTTGATTTATACATTTTTGCCAATCTACTAGGTGTTGGGTATCATCTATATAACATTTTCATATAATTTTCTCTTAAACCATAACATGCTGTAAATTTTATATCCATATTCCATAATTGTTCCTATGCTTCCATTTCTATGTTATGACCAATATCTATCACTGAATATTTCACTTGTTAGTCCTTTGTCTCCCATTCCAATAACATCTTATACGTTTTAGATATCACTTCAACATTATAGTTTAACAGGTCTCTCTCTAGTTGTGATAGTTGTTCCTCAAACATCCACTTCGTATCCTTTTTAAATACTTCATTCAAATGATGCTATTGTAATCATGTTGTTAACATCCCTGATAAATTCTTAAACTCTTTTAATTTAAATTCTCCACCCTCCTCTCTTAGCAAATTTCTATAAGTCGTCCAGCTTTCCATCGTATTTTTCTTTTTCACCGCTATGGCTTCCAAACATAAAAACCAAAGTGGTGTTTTAGTCTCCAATAGGTTTTTATATTTATCCCATATTCTATACAAATTTTTCCCAATTATATGGTTTGCCTTTTCATACCACAAATAAGCATGTCAGCCAAAAAATATTATCATGACCTTCCAAATCTAAAATATACAGATTCTTCAGTAAGGACCTTTTCTGCAGTAGCACTCTGCTTTCAGAACACTATACCCAGTGAAGCACACCTGACTTCAAGTCTCACATATTTTCAGCATCAGGTTAATACTTTTTTATACACCTAGATATTTGAATGTTGGTATTGTTCACAATTGGTATTGAGGGACGCGGGTGGCGCTGTGGGTAAAAGCCTCAGCGTCTAGGGCTTGCCGATCAAAAGGTCGGCGGTTCAAATCCCCGCGGCGGGGTGCGCTCCCGTTGTTCGGTCCCAGCGCCTGCCAACCTAGCAGTTCGAAAGCACTCTCGGGTGCAAGTAGATAAACAGGGACCGCTTACTAGCGGGAAGGTAAACGGCGTTTCCGTGTGCGGCTCTGGCTCGCCAGAGCAGCGATGTCATGCTGGCCACGTGACCCGGAAGTGTCTTCGGACAGCGCTGGCCCCCGGCCTCTTAAGTGAGATGGGCGCACAACCCTAGAGTCTGTCAAGACTGGCCCATACGGGCAGGGGTACCTTTACCTTTACCTTTATTGTTCACACCATGGATGCAATTTAGCTGGTTGCTGTTTTATGGCGATCACTCTTGAAACTCTTATGGCAAGAAATGTGTACGTTTCTGTGCTTCTAGTGTGTAAAACCGAAAAGACCTCTTGAACTTATCCTGCATTAGCCTTGGGAAATGCTGCCCTTTAAAAACTACCTATAATTAGCAAGAGTTGGGAAGACAAATATAGATGCTGAAGAGGTGAGGCATTAGCAGTCAAAGATTAATTAATACTCATTCTATTACAGCTACCTACGCCAAGAGACTATGGAACTCATCCTTAAGCTTGTCCTGTCACAAAAGGATAGAAAAACCATTTTTCATGTTTGCTCAAGTAGGTCACACAAAATATTTCCAAAAAAAAACTAGGGGGGAAGAGCAGCTTTTAGGGATAAATTGTTCTCATTTATTAAAGCAAGACATTGTGTGTTGGTTTTTAAATACTTTTCTGATCCCATTTCTGCCACAACCACCATACAAACAACACTGCTCTCGCCACCTGTTATAGGATTCACCCACACAATCTATATACCGGGTTGGAGAGACACACACAAATACCGGACTGCAACTCAGCATACATTTTACCACACTTTACTTCTACACTGCATATAAGACTCCCTTTTCTCACAGCATGGAAGCAACAGCGGATTGGGTTGGAGAAGCAGAGTGCTTTGTTCCTGCTTCATGAACTTGATCTACTTCCATACTGGCTGTGGTTTCACATTATCAGTGGCCAGTACAAAGTGGATAGGCTTTGCTCCATCACTGGCCCAACAGCTAGGGAACAGATGGTGAGGAGTGTGGCCTAGAAAGTTTCTGGTGGGCTACATTTGGCCTGTGGGCAGGAGGTTCTTTAGTATAAAATAGTATAGTCCATTCCAGTGCCAGGTTACCAAATAGGCAGAGTAGGCACCAGCCTATGGGCCCTACACTTTTTAGGGACCTCATGACAATGGATCAAAATAATATGATATAATTTGTGAGTAGAGCCCTGAGATTTCAACTGCCTAGAGGCCTCCACAGGGTTTAATCCGGCAGTGGTCCATTCTACCATCATGGCAATCGACTCTTTCCTTTTTCTTCTCATATAGCCCCAATTTCTCTCGCAGAAGGGGAGGGGAAAGAAAAAATAGGCTGCAAGCACCTTCATGTATAGCTTCTTCCAATCTACTACAGTGGTACCTCCGGTTATGAATGGGATCCGTTCTAGAGGCCTGGCTGCATCCCAAAAATTTTGTAACCAGAGGACCACTTCTGTGCATGCACGCGTGAGCGGCAAATCCACTTCCAGGTTTGCAGTGGCCGCAACCCGAAGATTCCGTAAGCTGGAGGTTACGCAACATGAGGTACCACTGTATTTTCACTCTCAGAATATGCACTATGCAGGGAACTGGAAAACACAAAGGATCATGCAATGCAGACTCGGTGGAAATGATACCAGGACCCTTTTTTACTTCCCCTCCCCATACAAAACTGAAGCAAGCTGGGTGTCTGTGTAACAACAGCGTGTTTACTTGGAAATATTTCCATGCAATTTGTTTTTACAAATAAATACTAAGTTCAGATAGAGAATAAAAGTTGATTTTCTCCTCCCCTGCTGTAGACTTGACATCAATGGGATTGTAAAATACAATTTCTTCCTATTTAGTTAGAACCTCTAAAGAATTTAGTTAATACAAGAAGATAACTAATTAAGGGAGAGGAAAAACTCACTAATTATGGTATATCATGGGTCAGCTTTTAGGGCAATTAGAAGTAACCTAAGTAGAAGCTCAGTAACTATTGAGAGAATTGTAAATATTGGTGGGTAAATTATATAACAAATTTATGCATTTACAGTTGATAGAAATGCAATTATAAGTTTGCTATACACTATTACATCCAACAGCACCAAGAAGCGCAAAGCATAAAGTATGTACAAGTAGTTAGATATGTATCATTTCGTTTGCATTTATGTTCTAACAGATTTACATTTTCAATAAAAACATTGGGAGGGGATACACAAACACACACACAGACCTTTAGCAGCAGGAATGAAATTAAATTAGTTCATTGCTAGAAGCATGAACCATTAATGAAATATAACTGGAGAACTTTCTCCAGTATTTATTCAGTGTAATTAAATTCTTTTATTCAACATCTATACTTAGCCAAGCATAAAATATTGCACCATCATAATAACTTCACAGTGTAATCAAGAACTGAACTATAAGCATCTCATTCCTTTTCATAGCATCTGAAGGCTTTAAATCACTAACACTGTTTGAAGTATAATCAAAAGGAAAGATGAAAAAGAACCTGCTCTAACCAGCTACTATAGTTCCTAATTCATTTTTATTTCTTTTTAAGAAAGCCATCAGAGGCTAGTCTTCACTAGCCAGTCTTGAGAAGTCTGGAAGTTTGATGCCTTTACTCAAAGGCTGTTAACAATAAACTTCATGCGACCACCTACTGCCCCCTGGAGTACCTAAAAGTGAGAAATGGGAACAATCACAGTCTGCTGTGGTGTTCCAGGTAGGAGTTCCCGGAAGAAGCTACAGCTCACATGTCTGGCATTCATAAGGGCCCCAAGTCCAAACTCTGTAATTTCCAGTTTAAAAGGAAATCAAATGACAAGACCAGCACAGACCTGAGGCCCAAGATAACAGAGGAGACAGTTGAAGACAAGGGGCGTTCTAATAAAGTACAGTATAGAGAAAGGAAAGGGTGACTATAATTAAAGCATCAGGAATTTTTGGTTAAAACCACAACACGTCTATTCCTAAAATGTGCAAAGCCAGGAAAAGCTGTCTTAATTTTAATGGCATTAAATGTTGCAGACAGTCTAAAGCAGTGTTGTTTCTCAACCTTTTATTGACTGTGCCCCCACCGTTCTACCAGTAGAAAGGTAGCTATTGTCTTGTTACAGACAAATGTTTTGTCTGTAAACAGAACATGTTTTACTTATAATTAATACAAAATATAATTACCTAAAAAATTATACTTTGTATTTATCCATCAATGTGACACTTGTGCTTGATGACCAGAAACAAGCTTTTTTATATCCGGTTCTATTGCTGTGAGGGATAAGTGAAGACCACCTCTGTCCATTCAGTTAAGGCAATTCCGCGTTAGGCTGAGTAAATAATTCACACGACTGAAACCTGATTCTACCGAATATGAAGTAGGAAATGACATGAAAAACAAATTTGCTTTATCCCAAAGCTGTAGAAACTTTTTAGATATTCTGTTTTCTTTTCTTGGTCACGTCTCTGTTTTCTTCACTTCTCGCTTCCCTCTGTGGCCCCCTAGTCTTGTGCTGTGCCCCCCCCCCCCATTTACACAATTTTCACCTTTGCCCCCCTTGGAATATCCTGGGGGCCCCCAGTTGAGAATCACTGGTCTAAAGAGCCAGACATGCAATGAGAGTCAAGCCTGACTCTGAACTTCTTCTTTTTTTAGAGTTGCAAAACATGAACTTCAAAGATGATTTTTATGCATACAAAAGGATTGAGAACTCAGATAAAAACCTATTTCTTAAACTGATAATTCTAAAGAGGATGCTAACTATAATTCTTTAGAATAAGAGATACATTTCCTAATGAGATATATCCCCAGGGCACCCAAGAAGAAGCAGACACCTGCAATTAATTGAAGGTGTCAGTAGCTACCATTTTGCTGGGGGGAAATATAGCTGAAAGTGCATTTACTAACCACGGCTATAAAAAATTACTTGAAACAGCAGCGTTTTGGGGTTTTTTTTAGCCTGTTCAGCAGGACTCTTTACCAAAACTTTCAAAGTACATTATTTCACAAATTTAAACAGAAAAGGGGACCATATTATTTCTCCAGGCTTCTCTTTTCCATATAGGAAGAAGAAATGCCAACAACCGATCTGAGCATTTCTTTTTTTTAAAAAGGTGAACTTAAAACAGAAGTTACAGCATTCCTTTATCTGTCTGGCGTATTACCATGTGTCACATTATGAGAAACCTCCTTGATAAGATAACTCCACAATCCTTCAAATAGAAGAACTGCAAATGGCAATGTGCCACTCTGGAAAACCAACTAGAGGAAGATGAGAAGAAACAAAAGCGTGCATTTCAATACTAGCTATTCTTAGGACTCAAACTACATGTTACAGAGTTCTGTGTTTTTACTTATACTTCTGCATTTTAAAAAAACGCACACCAAGAAAACCTGATTAATCCTTTCCCCTCTGATCGTTTTCACACCCTAAAGTCCATACTGCTTTTTCACTTGCACATGTGGAGGTGGTGGGGCAGATAGTAAGCTGCCGTATCCCGAGTCAGACCACAGGTCTATCTATCAAGGTCAGTACAGTCCACACTAAATGACAGTGGTTTTCCAAAATGGTATGAAATATACAGTTTGAACTCTACACTGAAAAGTTTAGAATTTGAAGAAAAATAGCTGCACCTAGTAACCTAATAATTCTGTTGCAAAATTGATGCTCTTCCAAGCTTACTGAACGGGGATGCCCTTTTGAGGACCAAAAGATAGGACAGAATAGTTTCATAGATTAACAAAACAAGATGCAGCAACAGCAGTGCCTCCTCCAAATGAATTCTGATTGGGCAAGTGGTTACTCAGAACCAAGAGTCCATGGCAACTTTGGAGCTGCAATCCTCCCCCTTTATTCCATTTGAAAGCCTAAGGCAGTTGTGGTGGGGCCTGCTCAGCTACTGCACTCAATATGGCCCCACAGAACCTGCCAACGTATTTCTGGCAAGGTGGTGAGACCTCTCTCTTCTCTATAGTGAGCACACTTAATCCCATGGATGCTTTATGTCATTATGTCTCTGGGCCTAATCAGCCCATTATCAGGGGATAATTAGTTTAAAAAAGGATAGCTTGGATTGGAACGTGACACAATCACCACTATCAATGTGATGAAATGAAGGGCTTTGATTTCAGAGTGCAGACAACTACTATGGATTTGGCTGAAGGCCTCTTGAAGGGAAGGCCGCAACACACTCAAAAACACCTCTCACACTTCAATTGGCAAATACAAGACAAGCTTAATAACTTCTCTTCTCCACTCTAGTACACTTCATCACATCCAAATTGCTTTTCTGTTTCACAACCACATCTTGTAATGGGCTGCGAGCCCCGGTAATTTTGTACATTTCCTCTCTGAATGAATGTCAGCGCCACTCGGTTTTCCTACCACCAGATGATAATCATTTGAATGGGATGCTGAGCAAGTCTGGTGATAAAGTAAAGGATTTTCATATGCTGAATGTAACTTTCCAATTAGGTCATGCCCCCTCTTTTGAAATACCAAGCATCTTCAACAGTATTTGCCCAGCTATGAAAAAAAGCCAGAGTTCAATAAGATTGCATCCCTGTACATCAGATACATTTTATTACAGTGTCTACTTTGTATAATTTGATCAGGGCTGGTTGGCCTGTGTCTCCCCAGATGTTGCTGATCTAGGACTTCCATCAATCCCAGCATGGCCAACAGCCACTGTGGATTAAAGCTGTGGTTCAGCAACTTCTAGTGGGTCATATGTTAGCCAGCCCTGCTTAAAAGCAAGTGGTGGATAATTACTAACGTGCACATTATTCCTTTAAAACATTTTACTCTGAGAGCTGCAAATTGCATAAAACAATTTCTCATGTCACAGCACTTTTTTGTAGAGAGCCAGTGTGGTGTAGTGGTTAAGAGCGGTAGTCTCGTAATCTGGAGAACCGAGTTCGCGTCTCTGCTCCTCCACGTGCATCTGCTGGGTGACCTTGGGCCAGTCACACTTCTTTGAAGTCTCTCAGCCCCATCCACCTCACAGAGTGTTTGTTGTGGGGGAGGAAGGAGAATGTTAGCCGCTTTGAGACTCCTTAAAAAAAAAGGAGTGAAAGGCGGGATATCAAATCCAAACTCCTCCTCCTCCTCCTCCTCTTCCTCTTCTTCTTCTTCTTCTTCTTCTTCTTCTTCTTCTTCTTCTTCTTCTTCTTCTCTCCAGTTCAAGCTAGCCTTGGCATCCCTATTCACTCACCTCAAAGCACCCTTAATGTAAATCCTAGTAACGACAGAAGTGCTGTCTGCATATGCTTGAGGCACTGGCCCCAATCTGAAGTATTTTGTGCATACAATAAATCTTCCCAAATCTCCACTGAACCAACAATCAGGGCAAGTTATTTCTGTGAATATTGTTCACCTTTTGGGTGGTTATAGGAGAAGATGACTGGACTCTTCTTCTCCCCCACCAAACTAGTGATCAGTTCTGTCAGAAATGACAATGCTGATTACTGAGGGCCCTTCTTTTCCTTCTGAAATGCTGGCTTCCACACTCATGGGATCACTTTCAACTTACGTGACTTGTGACACAGGACCCACGTCCAAACCTAACTTGATGCCACTGGCTGTCTTCCTTACTGAATATATTAAGTACGTTTGGAAAAACAGGGTAGTGAGCAAAGTCCTGTTAAAACTAGCCACCCAAAACTCTCTGCACATAGTGGGGTTTAAAAAATAAATAAATTCTGGTACTTTACAACTGGATAGTTCTTCCTCCCAGTTACAGGTTAAATACCACCACTATCCATCACCACTATTAATTTTTTTAAAGTTATAAATCACTATTCTGTTCAAAGCAGACAAAATGAACAGAAACCTACAAGTTCTATTAACCAGCCCCATATACATTTAATAAGCTGTTCAGTGTAAGGTAATGGTTCAAGAGAATTGAGCTTCTGGCACAAAACTGAGCTTCTGGTACAAAAGTGATTACAGAGAGACGCACTTCCAAGGTACAAGCAATCTCTGCTGGTGATTTGCTAACATTATCTTGGCTCTTCTTATCTCTATGAACACAGGAAGTAACAGAAACAAAACCCAAGCCACACAACTTCTTAAGATACTGAATCTTTATGATGATACATTATGCCATTTACCACATTTCTCTCAGCGCTGCTGTTGTGGAAAAGCAAGTATTTTGCTTTAACATCCACCAGACATCCATTCTGAAGGTTGCGAAGTAAAACAAGGATTGCTGGAATTAAGTAGACCATAGTTTTGTTTTATGGGTGCCTGAAACTGGGGGTTGGGGAGAGAGAGAGAAGAGGAGGAGATCATGTTCTAAAAACTATTTTTGTCACTCTTTAAAGCTAGCAAGGCTCAGAACTTACATGTGCATAAGCTCAGTCAAGCGACAAATATGAAGCCAATGTAATCCAAAGGTCAACTTTCACTTTATATATTAGATTATAGCAAGCCATGTTGTTGCCAGAGTGTTTAATCCTAAGTGTGGTGTACTGGATTTTACTTTTAAAGACACATAAATACAGTGGTACCTCCGTTGCGAATGGGATCCATTCCAGAAGTCCAGCCGCATCCCAAGGAATTCACAACCGGAGCACCGCTTCTGCACATGCGTGCACGGTGAAACACGGAAAACTACTTCCGGGTTTGCCACGTTCGCATCCTGAAAGGTACGCAGCTAGAGGAGTGCGTATCTAGAGATAGCACTATATAGAGTTTCATGAATTTATACGCTGCTTTTCTACTTTCCCAGTTTTCAAAGTGACTCACAACGTTAGATAGTAAAATGGAACAATAAAGGTTGTAAAAATATTTTTTTCCTGAAACAGAAAACTGAGGTAGATTAAAACAAGAGAAAGTAAAGAGTAATAGCCAGCACTGACACAATGAATTAACTGCTAAAAACTTGTTGAATAAATACGTTTCAGCCTAGCACCTGAGACACCAGTGCTGGTTCCACCCTAACTTCTTGGGGAAGAATGTTCCAAAGAAAATCACCATCTCTGAGAAGGCCCTCTTTGCCAGATGGCATTGTCCTTGTCACTGGGGTGGGGGCATTTGGGAAAGTCTCCTCAGATCTTACAAACCTAGCCTCCACATATGCAACCTCCACATCAACACAAAGGGTATTTCTCTATTAGTATAATAGAATACCCAGTCATATGTGTAGAATGAAGATAAACACTGAAGTTGGTAAGCACTTTGCACACCCATGACCCAGTGAAGTATAAGAGGAAGTGACTGTTCCGGTTTTCGAACGTTCTTTTGGAAGCCGAATGTCCAACGGGGCTTCTGCAGCTTCTGATTGGCTGCAGTAGCTTCTGTGATTTGTAAGTCAAATGCTTTGGAAGTCGAACGGACTTCCAGAATGGATTCCATTCGACTTCCAAGGTACAATTGTACTGGTTTGGACTTAATGTACAAGTTTATTCAGGAGACTGATTGCTTCCCTAGTATACATAATGGTAGAGGGTGACTTGGAAATGTTTTTAAGAAAGAAAGAAAAGATCCAGCTGTTTTTGAAGTTTAAGGATGCCTCAAAAAACATCATGACCGGGGGGGGGGGGGTCCTGCTGTTTCAGGAATTACAGGAACTTTACAGAGGTTGCACCATTTGGATCCCATCCACTTTCAACAGCATCACCAAAATATGGCAGCTTCCCCCCCACACACACACACACAAAAAGCCCAGGGCTGTGAACAAAGTAAAAACAAGAAACTAGCTGAAGACTGTAGTTAAGGGCAAGGGCTACAGCTCAGCAGTAGAGCATCTTCTTTCCACATGGAAGAATCCTGGATCAATCCTTGGCATATCCAGGTAGGGGTGGAAATGCCCTCTCAGAACCCTGAGGAGCCATTGCTGGTCACTGTAAACAATACTGGGATAGATGGATCAATGGTCTGACTCATCATGATGCCGCTTTCTGTTGTATTAACTGGAAACAAGCAATATAGCAGGAGATAGCAGCAGGGACATGGCTCACACTCAGTCACAGGAGAAAACACTATATCCAGATAAGGCCAGAAGAGGTCCCGTTTTGCAGACACATCAATATAGGCACCAAAACTGATTATAACCACATAGCTTCTTAATGCCCAATAGAATAGGGAGACGTTATCTATGCTTGGAACAGTAAACACATTAATCTCAAATCAGATAAATGACTCCATAAACTCACAATCAGTAAATGGATATGGTTTTGGGTTTGTTTGTTTGTTTTTTTTGTTTGTTTTTTTTGCATAGATGCCCTTGTAACAAATCAGCTTTTTGCTTCATCCATATAAGCGAAACTAGGGGTTGCACAAGCCATAATTATTTAACAAACCAGATTACCAAACAAGGATCAAACTGTAGTTTGATATTCAGGTTTGCTAACCTATGGTTTTGGACAATGGTCTGGATTCTATACTCTTCTTAACGTTAGGTACATTATGGGAAAGGCCATCATTTCTTTACCTGGAAAGAATTCATCCAGCGAAGGGAAGGTGGCAGCGAAGCATTACTCTGAGACAGTATCAGCAGCAATTCCAGGCAGGTTTTTGATGGAAATGTTAGAGAATGTACTCCCATATCACTTTCCCATGAATCAACTAGGCTGGAAAACAATCAGAAGTGTTGTTTAATTATTATGCTGGAAATTCAAAGTTCCAATAAATGGATACTGTACAGTACCTTTTGCTTACAAACATGCAAATATCATATCTGAAGTTCCATCAACTTTCATATGGGGTTTCTGTAGGGCCGAGCTTTCTAAACTTTCATGTTGGTGACACACTTTTTAAACATACTGCGACACAGTAATTCAGTTTTACTAGCAAACCCAAGGTTAAACTAACCCCTTTCCAGACCCAGGAGAAGCTTGGGGAGCATTCACATGACAAACCTACACACTAACATGTCGTGACACACAGTTTGGAAAGTTCTGTTGTAGGGGAAAGAAATGCAGAGGGGCAGGTTTTTTTCTAAAGCATAAAGAGAAGTTGGTTGCAGTTGCTTATTAATACCAACTGAATGCAAAAAGTTACTTATTCAGGTCCAGAGCACAATGCAATCTACAACATTCTCAGCAGTGAGTCAGAGCGCGTCTCATTAAAAGGAGACCCAAATAGCTCTCAGGGGGGAAATGGCTTTGCAAGTACTTGAAGGGGGTTTTCTTTCATTTTTAATTGCTCCGTTCACTGAACAACGGCCAGTCTATCGCACTTCAGCCACAGCTTCATGAAATTCATATTCTAATGGACGACAGAAAGATGAGTAATAAACATAGATTACTCAGAATCACAGCAAAGAGAAGCAAATGGAAAGCATTCGGATTACTTGGCTGAGATCTGAGCAACTGTGCAGTACCTAGAAGCAACACACAGTTTAACAATGCACCTCACGCTTAGGACTGCCATAGAGTTCGTGGCAGTTGTATGAAACACTTCTGGCTTCAAAGCAGCATTTGCGTGCATTTCTGTGAGGTACTTCAAAAATCATGGATGAAAACATGAACATAAAACATCAAGCAGTTGGCACACTGATTGCTAGCAAGAACATTAGCTGTGAAAAAACTCATCCTTGGTTCAAATTTCCACTAAGCCACTGATTCTGTTAGCAGCCATGAGCAAAATACTATTTCTCTATCTCAGACCATGATCTGCAATGTGGACGTAAATATACTAGCATAGGGTCACTAAGGTAATATGTGACTGTGAAGTCCTTTTAAGAAATCTCAATATAAATAGCAGTATTTTATTCCTCCTATGCAAATAGCCTGATGCAAACGCTTCAGGATTACTTGGGGGCAGAGGGCAACTGACCAACCCATTTTTCTCAAACCTTGCCCACAGCTTCCGCATGTGCCATAATCTCAAGTCACCAGACTGTCATAATGGCATGATCCTGGTGACAAATGTTAAAATAACAAGCAGCTGAAGGACAGCCTACTGTCATGTGAAGGGTCTGCTATGTGCAGAAAAAGGCCATCATAACTTCCTGTAGCCATGAGACAACTCTACCCCTTATCTTCTGGGGCCACAGAGACTTACAGCAACAACTGCTACTGAAGCAACTTTATTCTTCTGCCAACTGGATTCTCTAGCAGATGCTTAAGTTCCATCTGCATTTGAATTATTTTATGGATGTGTCTTTTAACACATTTTTCTGCTTCTGTTATTTTTAATGCCAATGTTTGGAACTTTTTTCCATTTGCATTTTTATTGTATTTTGCTACTGCATAGGTAGCCTCCCTTGACAGGAAGGATATAAGTCTATAAAATAATAGCAATACTTCAAAGTGTGGCGGATATATGAGTTCATATGCTGGGAGCATTTGACTGAAGTTTAGTCACTAACCCATGCCTGTTCTTTTGTGTTTCTTACAGTCTGGCAGCCTGCCCTAAATATACAATTCCCTACAGAGTGATATAGGATTTTTTAAAAAGTATCTTTCAATAGCAGCTCACTGCACTCCCCCTTTCAAAGGATGCAGTATGAAAACATTGATGAATAGGATACCATTATAGGAGATGTGTTGTGGGTTTGTTTTTGGAGGCTGGGCTTAAGCACGACACAACAGCCATGGCTGAAAATAAGCGAATACTGACTTTATAAAATTCACCTCTCCTGGAAAAGCTTGTAGCCTAAAGGGACTTCTAACAACTGTGCAGCATTATAGATCTTTTTCTTCTTTGCCTGCTACCTGAACCCTTCAACTTGAGGAATTATTTATTGTTGCATGGTCTTTCAGATGAAATCTGCCCAAGTTAGTAACCAAAGAGTTAAGGTAGCCATACTGGTTTATTAGAAGAAAACCCCAAAGAAACAACTCTCACAATATAGTAGCAGGCTTTAAGTTCACCAGAACTGTTTTTCTGGCTGAATGTTAAGCAAGCACACAAAACAAACCAACAAAAAGGTGGTTGTGTGGGTGTGGGTGTGCAGGATGAAAGTTTCACACAGTCTGCAGCAGGAGCTATGAAGACTTATCAAAGAAATCCTATACAAGTCTACTCAGAAGGAAGTCTGTTTGAGTCCAATAGAGCTTATTCCCAGGTGCTATACAGTGGCAGCTATAACAGGCTAGATCTAGGGTCTCCCACCAAGGCCCCCTGCCTGCACCTCTTTTTAATTGAGGATTGTTGGTTTAGTAGAGCAATGGGGGTTGCCTGGTTTTTATCTCTGTTATTACGGCAGGAGCTTTCATATGGTGTATTTCAGAGGTACATCTGAATATCACTATTTTTTATTTTTATTGAAACGGGCATTTTGTGGGGCCCACAACAGCTTTCATTTTCCAAATGTGCCTCCCTAAAATGGTTGGGGAATTCCTGGATTACATCTTGACAAGTAAAAAATAATAATGCAAGTTTCATAATGAGTTATTGAGATAAAGAGTTTGCTCCAATCAGGAAGTACTTAGATACATTAACAAAGCTGGAGATTAATTTTAGTTACATAATATTAGTTTTTTCTTGCTATTTTTTAAAATAGATTGGTTCATATCCAGACTGAATAAGACTCTGGGGAACATGGGATCATGCTTGTGACATTTTTGTTTTCATTTGATTCCAACATTTATAGGCCATCCTTCATCTGATTAGGGTCAGGTCACATGTTGCTTCATAATACAGTGGTACCTCAGGTTACATACGCTTCAGGTTACAGACTCTGCTAACCCAGAAATAGTGCTTCAGGTTAAGAACATTGCTTCAGGATGAGAACAGAAATCGTGCTCCGGCGGCGCGGCAGCAGCAGGAGGCCCCATTAGCTAAAGTGGTGCTTCAGGTTAAGAACAGTTTCAGGTTAAGTACGGGCCTCCGGAACGAATTAAGTACTTAACCTGAGGTACCACTGTACAGTAATAAGAATACTATTCATGAAACATTAAATAGAACCAGGAGTTTACAGCTCTTTATATGCCTTCAGCAGATACCTTTATTAGGACCAACTAATGTTATTACCCAATTGTCACTTTTCTATGCTAATCAAGGCTGGTGTACTTATTTTCAATAAATTCCAGAATACATTCCTTGCTATTTCAGTAGCTTCTATATAGCATACAAAAAGCATAAGCAGTCTTACTCTACTGTGACTGCTAATACATCCCAGTGAGGAATATCTTCATATTAGCTTGGAAACATTCTAAAGGGACATTATCTTCCACAGAAAGAGATAACACAATGCAGTTTAAAACCACAGTGAACACTGTGATTGCTCGATACCAACACATCACCAGTAGAGTTTGATATTGATAAGAGAACCTAGAATCCAGCCAAAGAATATATATTCAACTAAACCATGTAGTCATCTAATAATATTCCCGTTATAAACCTCAGTAGATTTTAATGAAGTAATGCTAGATACTTATATAGCTTTAAGATTTGGGTAGGTTAAATCTGTATAGTGAATACACAGTCTAGGGCAGTCTATTTAGATTTTATATAACTGTCATTTCTTTTAAATCATAGGAAACTGACCTATGCCAGATCCATCAACCCCAATATTGTCCTTTCTGATCAGGAACTGCTCTGCATAGTTTCTGGCAGAAATTGTTCTCTCCTGTTACTGGATCCTTTTTTAAAAACTGGAGGTGATGGGAACTGAACCCTTGCCTTATGTACACAAAGCATGTTGTCTGCCACTGAAATACAGCCCTTCCCCTTTTATTTAAATAATAAATGTTATTTAAATACACTACTTTTGGGAGATACGCACCACGTTGTACTCAAAATTTGGGTATGAATAATAAACCTATGGCAATGAATAGGCTACAAAGTAAATAGGAAAAGCCATAGAACAAGTGATTCAATCTTCTGATCCCCACCTACCCAAGCTGCTTTCTCTTAAATGAAACTAACAAAAGTGAGATACATAAAGATGGTCTCTATTTTTTGTAATTCAGTTGCTGCCTCTTTTGAGCCATCTCATTTCTAAAACAGATTCCTAATTCATTTAGGCTTTTCTTTGGTAAGATTATATATCTTCTGATAAAAACTCCATACCAGTTTGTGGTACCCATTGTTTTGAACTCATACAGTGGCCTGACGTTCCAAAAGTAAAGGCAAGTAATGGTTTAGCTCTCCATGTCTTCTTTCACTGTCCATCTGTTCAAGACTTCTGTCATTATGGTCCAGCTGGCTTCAGAGAGGCTATAACTAGGTCTCATCAATTAGCCCAAGTCATGGTTTACAAACCCACTTGCAAATCAGGGTTTGCTGGATGACCCAAAACCATGGTTTGCCAATTCAAACTCAAGCTTCCTTAACCATGGTTTGGAACAATGTTAGAGCTGCACCATAGAATGCCCAGGACTGGATAGAAACCCAAAAAGGTGTGGGTACACAGTCCTTTATACAGGGGTAGTAGGATAACAGATGTATTATTTTTAACCTTTCCTTAGAGAGAAAGAAAAATATATTCCTTTGTAGCTTTTCCCTTTTTTGGCAACTTCGTTAGATAGCCTTTTCAGAGCTTATCGTGATTCCAGCATTGCTTTCTTGAGTAGTAGTTGCTTGTTCAAATCCATTGTTGTATGCATGTAATGGGGACAATTTTTCCTCAATGCGCATCACTTTTCACTTATCAGAACTCACTATTTCCTGGCAGGGGGAAAAAAAGCAGTTTTCTCTTCTACAAACCTTCTAATCTAGAGAAATAGCCTTAGAAACCTGGGATATGTTGTCACAGTTAACATTTATCTTGGCAAAATACATTTAGCACAGAAGAAAACCTCCTGTCCTTGATTCCCGATTCTCTCTGTCAAATCTTATTTATTCCTAAACAGTCTAGCCTCTGAAAAAGGAGCTTTACTCTACCTGGATAAACATAGTGAAGGAAACTTTTTTTTGTCTTTAATAAGAACTTAAGACAAATAATCCCAAATCCCAAAGGGCCTTGTTAAAGTTGCCTCATAAAATTTTTACACTCACATATGAGTTTGGAGAGGAAAAAATGTCAACCTAGCAGTTTGAGCTCACGCTGACTAATGTAGCCTTAGGGAAAATTCATGTGCCTAGCTATTTCAAATGGATGTAAAGCAGCCAATTATGATAAATCATTGCAGGCTGTGGCTAATGACACATTATTTTCAGACATAATAATCTCATTTTTAAGTAAACAAAATTACAAAGGCAATGTCCGACTATCAGGGAGCTTAGCCGTTTCACTTATGTAAATCACAATCACATTTCCCTCATCTCTGAGGCAAATAAAACCTCAACAGAGTTTTCTAATATGGAGGGTATAAACTTCTCCCATCCTGCAACATTCAGCCCATTGCCCTTGGGTAACAAAGTGCCAAAGGGCCAGTTTATATTTCAGTGGTTTAGCTTTTATGGACTGGAACTACAGTGGCACCTCGGGTTAAGTACTTAATTCGTTCCAGAGGTCTGTACTTAACCTGAAACTGTTCTTAACCTGAAGCACCACTTTAGCTAATGGGGCTTCCTGCTGCTGCTGTGCAGCCAGAGCACAATTTCTGTTCTTATCATGAAGGAAAGTTCTTAACCTGAAGCACTATTTCTGGGTTAGCGGAGTCTGGAACCTGAAGCGTATGTAACCTGAAGCATATGTAACCCAAGATACCACTGTACTTTGAGTTGTGGGAAGGGAGAGCACGTGCTTTAACATTCACACATTCACACATACTCCTCTCCTTGCATGTAAAAAACTAGCACCTTAAGAGATTTCAGCCCAGGCAGATTACTGCAATGTGTTGTACATGGGGCTGCTGTTGAGCAGAATCTGGATGCTGCAGCTGGTTCAAAATGCAGAAGTCATGTCGCTAACTGCAACTGAGCACCCCAATCATATTATGCTGGTATCTTTGCTAACTACCAAGTTCATTCTGGCGTTCAGTTCAAGTTGATGGTTTGGGCTTCAAAGCTATATGGTCTTGAGACTAGGGCTTCTGAAGGGAGAAATGCTGCCTTCTCTCACCATCTTCACCATGAACCCTTCTCCAGATGTTCCCATCTTTAGAGATTCAGAAAAGAGAGGCAGAGGGCCTTTCCAGGCATGACATCAAAATTGTGGGACACTTTCCACAATATAGTCCTCTATATTGTAGGATAATGGAGTTCTCTCCATTATCATCTTCAAAAGGACCAGGCAAAGCCTGTCCTATTACTTTAGACTTCGAAGGGCCTTTAATTTGGACTGGGGCAACTTCTGTGCAGCTAAAATACAGTCCAATGTACAAAAACAAGAGTCCCCTTTGTTGTTCTGCCCAGTTTTTCCACCTTTGGTATCACTCACCACTTATAGTCGCCAAAAGGTTCCATATAAGAAAAAACGGTTCTCAGAATGGGGGCTGGGGAGGGAAACACTTATCACACCTCTGCAATAGCCTGACATGGTATAATCCAAGAAAATCATAGCCTAAAATGCCCTGTCCAAGCAGCGCCCCCTCCCATCCCACATCAAACAGGCACAAAACCTGCATCAAAAACTAGCTTTCAGCTGTGGTGAAGGAACTTGTCTGCCATGTACAAAACTCCAGAAATCCAACTTAACTTTCACTTGTCCTTGTGTATTTTGACAGTACTCTTGTCCACTAGAAGACAATCATTATTTCCCAAGTCTTTCCTTGTTAGCTTAGCATTTGGAATGAAAATTAAAATGATTTTAAAAAAATATTCTGACAGCTACATTACTAAGGGATTTATTATCCCACCATTACCCAAGAGATGTCTTGTCTTGCAATTTCTACTAATGGTGCAAACGAACTTCTCGACAATATAAAAAGGGGATTGGGGGTGGGGGATACAAGTATCAGAACTCTAATTAGAGCATCTAATTCTGTCTTTTGAGTACATAATGTTTCAGGAGATCAGTTATGCCTTTCAATGGATTAAGAGCTTGATATATGAAATCCACAATAATATTTCAAATTACAGAAAGTGATTACTAACTGCGGGGAGATATACAAACACCAAGAACAACAAAAAGCCCACACTCCCTTTTTAATAAGGTATCTCAATAATAACGGGCAATAAATGTAAGATTTGTCATTGAGTACTGCAGAAAATGGGTCTCTGGAAGAAGCTTCATTATGGGCAAATAACTATGCAGTGAAAGAGACAAGTTTGATGGCCAGGGTCCCACTTCCTTCATTATGCAGCTACAGAATACCCATTATTAAACAGATCTTTTTTTCCATATACTTGCAGTGTATAAACCTTTGGTGCACAACATGTGGCCCTCCAGATGTTATTAGACTCCAACACCCATCAGCTCTAGTCAGCAAGGATGATGGGTAGAATGATGGCAAGGGATTATGGGTACTGTAGTCCAGCAACATCTGAAAGGTCACATGTTTCCCATAACTGGTTTCATTTGTGTACCTCCATGAGTTGGACACAAAAGAGTGGTTGCTAGTTCAAGTACAAAATGAGTCAAAGCAACCAATGCTATCCAAGCTAGGGCCGAGCCAGTAAGAAGTAGTTTATTATGTCACCACTTTCAGAAATCTTTTAATGGATCACTGCTAAAAGAACAACAAATGTTTGCCTGTCTAGTAAGCATGGCCCCGAACAGCCTCCCTGATTGGCTGACATAATTCAGGAACCCCTGTACTCACCTGTAATGAATGACCCACTTTGAATATGTATTCAAGATCGAAGGTTTAGAAACTCAAGTGAGACCAATTTCCATAAAAACATACAAGAAACTTTATTAAAATAAAACTCTGTAAAAAGGAAAATAACAAAACTTAGCTTGCTAATTGGCTGAAACACTTACGCATAAATCTTAGCAGGGTGAGCAACAAAGCAAAATACTGTACTTTTCTGTGTATAAGACAAGGCTTTTTTTTACTAAAAATTAATGTTAAAAAGGGGGGAGTCTTATACACGGGGGCAATCTCCCCCCATTTTCTTAATTTAGAGTCCCCCCAAATAGGGGGCATGTTATACACAGAAAAATACGGTATCTTCTAAGGTCCAAACAGTCGCTGACCATCCATGCTGAGAGCTTCTTATGCTCACTGCAGCCCAGGTTTTAAGGGAACACTGACTATGTGTGTTCACCCCTTCCGCCCAACGAAATAAGTATGTGTCTTTAATTACCATTCAACACTGGTTTTGAGGTCTTAATGAGAGGCATCTGTGTTTAGGCTTATTCCAGGGATTCAAACAAATTCCCATGTAACCCGCAAGCTAATCTTAAAGGACTATATCACCACATCACCTAAACCAGATTAATTCATTTAAGTGATCCCAGGTGTAATTGATTAACTAGTACAGCCTTCCCCGAACCTGGTACTATCCAGATTTTGGACTCCCAATTCCCACCTCCCAAGCCACATGGATGATGGTCAGGGATAACGTGTTGTGGTGCAACAAAATCCAAAGGGCACCAAGTTGAGGAAACTCAAGCTAGTGTCTTAACATTGTTATCTTCACTACATGATTCTTCATTGGCCAAGATAATTATGAGAGAAAGAAAAGCACTAAGAAAGTGGAAATGGTGTAACTTAATTAAAGCAACAACCCCCTCAGAGAATGATCTGAAGGCACATGCTATAGTTTTACTTCGAAAGCCAATCAACTCTGAACCAAAGAACGACCTCAGTGCAGAATTGCCTGGCAACTATATGTCAGCTATTCTGAGCTCTTTGGGGGAAGAACAGGGTATAAGGGACTGATATAAGTTTAGGAAGTGAGGCAGCTTTGCTCCTAATACAGTTCCATGAGCAGCCTTGAGTCTAAAGCAAATACACATTGATGAGTGTGCTGAACACTGATGACGTGTGTTTACAATCTATATCTGTGGGCATCAGTGAAAGGAACACAAGAGCAAACTCAGAATAATCTGCATGTGAACATGAGTCACTTGGCCCAACCTGCCCATGCTTCTAAACACACTATTTGGATGTTAAGTCCAACCAACTTCAAATGGAGTTTACTTCTGAGAGCAGGTGCTAAAGATTGTGCTCCAAGACTATTACGGATAAAGATAATCCACAGAAGTCCCCAAGCTACCCAAAAGCAGCTTCTACAGCCAAGTAAACACTTCTATGAGGCAGAAGCTAAGAACTGAGAGCAAATGTAAATTACCCAGAAGTACTGGGCCGAGATCCAAAGAGCCTGCTGCATGATAGAAAATAAATTGTTGTGGTGGGACCAAACTTTACCTCATACTGCTTTTTTGTTTTGATTTTTGCATAGCTCGGAGCAATATTCTGGTGTTGCTCAGATGTCCTCAGTTGGATATGGATAGGGAGTACAACAGATAGCTAACCTATTATACTGCAACTGAGCTCTACCAAAATACAGCCGACAAAGAAAGAGGAACGAGAATATACGTAGCTTTATATGCTACCATGCTCAAGTGTACTCTGTATGACTGACAATAAAACTTTAAATGGTTTTAAAGCTAAACCTTCCTTAAAATGATTAAGCAATCAGGTTTTCAATTTGGGTTTCTTGGTTTTAACAGCAAAAAACTTAAAGGTCACACACACACACAAACCAATCAAGAACAAACTGATGATTCGGTTCACCAGCTTCTATACCGGAGGACTTAAGATTCTATTTTAGAAGGGAGTGAAGCCCAAAGCAAGTGATTAAATGTATCTCGAGTAAAGGCACTCAAAAAAGAGAAGAAGTTGTTTGTCTCAGTTTCTTTGTATCACAGTTTTTGCCTTTGGCCCTATCCAAACAAGCTGGGGAAAATATTGATGTTTGTATCCTGTCTTTCCCAAAAAGAGCTTGTGAACATGGAGTTTATTTTAGACTTGTACTGTAGGATAACCTGAGAGTGTGTGAATGTCCAAAACCACTTGCTGAGCTTCAATGACTAAGTCAGGATTTGAATACGAGTTTCCCATATTGAACCTCATCACTCTAGTCTAACCCCATGCTAGTTACACCACGGTAGCCTCCTGCCTTATGTCCTCGTTCAGTCTCTCAGAGGAGACAAAAATGCCCTTGCTATTATGCGGTCTGTGCATCAAGAGACTTGCCCATCTGTTTAAAATTATGAAGAAAGGAAGCCATTCAGCACCGCACCGCATATTCTACACAAGCTTCTTTCAAAATGTCCCTTAAAGTTTTAAAAGAGCGAACAAATGAGCTAGAAAGTACTTCATCCAGGGTATGGAGTGCAGGTGGTGTGTTTTTAAAAGAAAACCCTGTCAACCAACAGTCCTACAAATTTAAAGGCACCCCATTGCATCTGCTGCTTCAAAAGCTACAAAAGCATTAGCATGTAAATTGGTTCTTTACCACAAAAAAGCATTAGCTCTGCTTCAACCCTACTGACCTATTGAAATGCAGGTCTGTTTTTGCTGCCTTGTGCTCTTCCTTTGGCTCTCCTACAGGATACCAAAGCTTTGCTTTCTAAACTGGCTCCCCCCAGTTCTCCCTTACTGCTGTAGGCAGGTTCTCTGACCAGCAAGGGCTGGCTAACCAATAGCTAACTACTGTTGACCAGCACCTGATCATATATACACTTCTTCTGGCCCCTCTAGTCCAATCCTGGCCAAGCACACTGTCTAACTAAGAATTCTAAACCGGCAGCCACCAATCAGAATATAGAATCACAGAGTTGTAGAGTTGGAAGGGATCACGAGGGTCGTCTAGTCTAACTCCGGCAATGCAGGAACCTTCTGCCCAACGTAGGGCTCAAACCCATAACCCTGAGATTAAGAGCCTCATGCTCTACCAACTGAGCCATGAACTGTGGTTCGAATACTTTCTATCCTTCATTTGCACACAGAGAGTTCTATCTCCAACCCCTCTTCAGCTGTCAGTTAAGGTCCCTAAGTGACGGTTAAACCAACTTTCACCTGACCAGGCAGACGACTTCCCTCACCAAACACATTACAAATGTACATTGTACATTACACACTACTCACTAAAACACTGTTTAAGCAAATAAGATTTCTTTACCCTTAGACATAAATATCAGTACATATGTGCATAAAGTCATTCCCACCTTTATTCTCCCTGGCTACTTTTAAGTCTAAGAACGCCGCTTCCATTTATGGGAATTATTCATGAAAAATGAAGTTGTCCCACCTGTACAAAATTCCTTGCTGAAGAAAATACATTTGGAACCATTAAAACATGTGGAGTTAATAAAAGGTGAATGACTATAACTTCAAACAGAAACTATGTTTCTTTTACATTGAGAATATATGGAAGGAATCACCCTCATCAGAAAAAATGTTCATGTGCCAGATAAATGCATGGACCTTTAGAGAACATGGCTGTGTGAATAATGATGCTGCTGCTGATGATGATAATTTACTACTTACAACCCGCTCATCTGGCTGGGCCTCCCCAGCCACTCTGAGTGGCTCCCAAAAGAATATTAAAATAATGGTGGCAAGGGGTAAAGCTAGCCCTCACATGACCTTAAGGCATTGGGGGGGGTGAACAGATGTTTTATAACCTCATACTGCTTATATATTGCAAAATAAAAGCCAGGATCAGGAAGCCAACAGATGAAAAAGTAAGCACACTAAAGAAGCCCATATTCCTTAACAGGGCAAGTACTAAAACAATTAAATTCTGCTCTATCATCAGTTAAAGCCATCAGCAGAATATAGACAGATATCCTCATACCGCAATTATACCCACACGATATTATATAAAATAGTGCAATATCTTGTTTTGTAGTCAAACACTATGATGACTTTGCTTCACCCCATTTCAAATAGGTGAAATAAAACCTTTCTGTATTAGAATTCACTGGCTTAAATAAAAACACTGGCGATTTGAACAATGGCAATAAAATAATAACCTGCTACGGTGTTTTAATAGAAGCGACATAAACAGCAGGTACTTACTCCTTATTTCTGCTTTTCACACAGGGATGGTAAAGGACTTTGATAGCCTTCTGACTCTTTAACGGCCTCAAATCAGACGACATATCATGTTCAAACACTGTAAAAATATTACTGCAGGCCAGTGTTCCTGAAGATTCCACCAGCAGCGTGTCAGAATTTAGTAGCCACATCTGTGAATGAAGAGACAAACCTACAAGTTGTGGGTTTGTTTGTTTTTAAAAAAGGGGTGGAATGGGGGTCCAGTCCGTTTAAGAACATAAGAGCAGCCCAGCTGGGTCAGACGAAAGCCCAGTTAGGTGAGGTCCTGTTCTCATGGTGGCCAGCTGGATGCTTACAGGGAGCCCACAAGAAGAGCATGAACACAACAGCATTCTTCCCACTCATGCTGCCTGTCAACTGGCATTCAGTGGCATCATGACCAGCAGCCATTCATAGTCTTGTCCTCCACAAATTTGTCTAATCCCAATTTAAAGCTGTCCAAGTTAATGGCCATTGCTACCTCTAGTGGCAGCAAATTCCATAGTTTCAAGAACACGCTGTGTGAAGAACTGCTTCTTTATGTCTGTTCTGAATCTTCTAGCATTCAGCTTCACTGGATAACCCCAGTTTCTAGTACTATGAGGGAGCAAAACTTCTCTCTAACTACTTTCTCTACACCATGTATAATCTTATAGAGTTTTCTCGTGCCTGGCCCCACCCTGCCCTCACCTACTCACCTTTCTTAATTAAGAAGTCCCAAACACTGTAAGCTTTCCTCATAGGAAAGTTGCTCCAGGACTCCTTGAACAATCGGGCTGCCCTCTTGCTATGTTCATTTCGCTGACTGGTTAACTTTTTTGCATACACAGACAGAAGCACACTTATAAACATGGAGTTAAAGTGCAATGAAACTTCAACTCCAGCATTCCCATGATTATGATTCATGTGTACCTAGAGGTAAGTCCTACAAAGTTAAATGGAATTTACTTCAGGTATGTGTATTTATAGTTTATTATTTGTTTATAGACAGCTTCTCATCACCAAAGTAGTTGGGCCCTATGGCTGCAGCCCTGGATCCCAAATCTAGGAAACTGCCCATGCAAATCCTGTTCATTTACCATAGAAGACAAATTCTGGAAGTGCTGTAACAATGGACATTCGATGGCAAATGGTGAACGAAGTCCTGAGTTCCCTTACACAATACAATTGTGCCAATAATTTCAATTGCATTTTGGAATTTCTGTAACTGCAACTACAATTCAACCCTACATATCTACTCGCCCCTTAAAGAGGAACAGTGGCACTGAATGCAGTCTGCCCAGAAGTAAATCCCATTCAGTTCAATGGGACTTACTCTCAGGTAAGCAGGCATAGGGTTGCAGCCTTTGAGTGCAATCCTATGGGCAGTTAACTGGGATTAACTGTCCCTCAGATCTACTTCTGAGTAAACTGTGCATCAGACTGCACTGTTAACTGTTAGAAGAATTAACAAAGTCTGCTTAGCAAGGGTGAGCAAGCTAAACAGCATGGAAAGATTTGGAGCCAAGTCGTAGGATATCACAGTATGAAAAAGTTAACAGGTCTGCAACTTACCAAGATGTAGGTTGTCCCATCAGTTCCTTGTATGCTGAACCTAAATGTGCTTCTAGCAAAAGAAAGCTCTTCAAGGCACTGGGCAACAACACTTTGTATAAAGGGAGACCTGTTTTTTGAAAAGCAAAGATAGCTTAATATGACTGCCATTGCATGAAAAGCAAATGAGTACGTAAAAAGAGAGGAAAAAAATCAGGGCAAGGCTTGTTGAAAAATGAGACATTTGCATTTTACAGTGCCATTGTTACCTATGGAAGAGCTACCTTTCAGCCCCAATCACACAAAAATATTTAGTAGGGCTTTGGACAGCAGAAACAGCAAGAGTAGTAAAAAAAAGGACATGGAAGTATCATCAAAGCATGAAGAATGCAAAGGGCATGAATAAAACAGTGTCCTGTTCAAGATGCCTTGTTGAGGTAAAACTGGCCCATTAACTATTCTGCAATACAGAAACAAAAGCAGTTTGGAGTTCTTTACATGTAGTAATCAACCAGATTTCTGTACCTTCTTCCTTAGCAATGATTCCCCAGCCCCACTATACAATAAAATGTCACACCTGATCTAATACAGTACTGCATCCCAGAAGGTTCAAGGCAAAGGGATTGCACTTAATGAAAATAATCCCCAGCATATTATAATGTGAGCCTGACTGTATGTACATGCCAGACCTCAACCCTGTCCAAAAGAGCTTATGGCCCTTTTCAGGACTAACATATAAACACAAATCTCTATTGTCTCTTCAGCATATCCTTATTCTCTCCTATCTCTACATTTCTGACTCCTGGCATAGTGCATACACAACATGTGCTGAAAAATCTTCCACCTCCATAAAGAGAGAAACCAATCCATATAATCGTCATCACAATGCAAGGTAGTTGCAGCACTTTATGGTAGTTGCAGCACGGGTACAACTGATTAAATTTGTTCAAAAATGTTTTATTTAAAAGCCATCCCTCCAATTAAAAAAAGGAAGAAAGCTCTAATTGAAACTGATTGCTGTGCAGGTTAGAAAAAGATGGCCAAGTATCAGCTTGTAATTGGCAATTATATGTTTCATGGCAGAAATTAATTACAGCAACTTTTAAGTTTGCATAATTTGCCACTGATTAACCCTAAAACTTGCTACAACAGCAAACCAATGCTCAGGCTGGGGATTATTAATACTGTTGCAAGCACATCATAAACTGGGATGTTACAAGGGCATTGCAAGGATGATAATAGTGGTTTTCAAGGGCAGGGTAACCAGTAGGAATACTAGGGAAAGCAGTCAGGGGAGGAAAAGCAAGTATTAACTGTTTTCGGTAGCATTGTGAATCTGGCTTTGCACTATGCCTTATAATGATAGTGTAGAACAGGTGTGGGGAAACCCCTTTGGCCCTTCAGATGTTGCTGAACTCCAACTCCAACTATCATTGGCCATTAGCCATGCTTGCTAATGGGAATTGCAGTTAAGCAACATCTGGAAGGCTAAAGGTCTCCACACCTGGTGTAGCAGAATGATAAGCCAAGAGAATACAGTAGATTAGTGCATGACCTGAACATCATCTATAAGGAAGATACATGGAGAGGAAACACATGTGCCAAAAGAGTGCATTCAACAGCTGAAGTCCAATCTAAGAGCTTGAGTAGCACACAAACAACCCAAGCCATAATGTGTCTAATACCACATATCACATCTGTCTGGGCAAGCAGAGGGGAGGATAAAAAATATTCTCTTCTCCTTTGCCCCCTGAATAGATTATCCATACATGATTAGATACAGTTCAGGCTTCTGGAATGGACTTTCGGTTCAAGGAAGAAGAATGCACATTCCCTTCTACTGGGAAGAAATATAAGCACCTTTTAAAAAGTTTGTGATGTTTGATGGCTACAGAGTACCATAGAAACTGGCACCTCTTAATCAGCCAGATGACTTCTGACTTCAAGAATTCCATTTCCTAATGCCACAGTCTAATTAACACTTCTTAGCAGGAGAAAGAACAGAAAAAGCAAGGAATGCACTTAATTAACATGGTTTCAAATACCATTAAATGTATGTTATATTTCATGAAATGTACAGGAAAAAATGAAACAAAGGCAGAACTGTTGAAAAGTTTAAAAATGCAGAATTCTTTCACACCTTGGTACCATGTCAAAACCTTCTTCAGATGGCTGAACAAACACTTCAGTGAAATAGTATTTTGTGGCACCTAGAAGTAAAAATAATATAAGTATCTGTACTATATTTACCAAATGCAGAATTAATCTCAGAGCTGAAGCCTTACTGAGTCACAGGCGTGGGACAAATAACTAATACATAAACCACACATATACTACAAGGAGAGGGAGTGTATTCAAATGGGAAGGGGGCTTCAGATGTAAACTGCCCTCTTGCTCAAAAAATTGCAACCATTTTGAGTCTGTCCATAGATCTGGATCAAGCTTTGCCCACTAAAATTTCATGTCAGACTGCTGGAGTAGGGCTGACTAAAAACAACACATGACAAGCCTGACTGATAAACCACTGTTACCCCTGAGTATTTCAAGTTATTTAAAATATTCACATCCAAACTCTCTAATTTTTCAAGAACACTTTCAACAACAAAAAACAAAGAAGAAATCAAAACAGTTATCAAGGCATATTTAAAAATAGTAGCATGTTATATATTTGAAAAGGTCTTAAGTTTCATATATCCTCCCAAGCCAGCTGCTGCTGCAGACACCAGCAGCCATTTGAATTTTTGTAGATTATTTTTATACAAGTCCTGAACCACCTCATGCTCCATGTGATTCTCAACCATTAAAGGGTCTGTAGACCTGTAGTGCTTTACCTTTGCTTGCTTTTCTATTTTTATTTTATTTTAAATGTTTAACTAAGCCACAAATGAACAAATAAGTTACCAAAAAAAATACATTAAACTGGAGTTCATTTTGAAATAATTAATTTCATTTCCACACAGGACATTAAATGGGATTACTGGAGCCCAATAGCAGATTGATATTATTAAAAAAAACCTCTCCCAAACACTGGCCTGCAAACCTCTATGAATAATGGTGATATGTAACCGAACTTATCTGCACACGCAACTGGGCTTCTCCCCTTCGCTCATCCTCCTGAAAACTCTGCTTACCCCCAAAAAACTGCTCCAGAGTGTTGGAGGACCCTGCAGAGCAGATTTGGGCAGGGCAGGGAGAAGAGAAAACTAGTAGTGTCGTGCCACAGCCCAAGATTTCTATTCTACAAATGGGTGGCCATCACTGGATGTCACACAGTGTTTTTATAACTGGTGCAGCACACAAAAACATCCTCAAGCTGCAAGTGATTGAAACAGCCCAGGGATCCTTTGTTCACGTACTCCGTACCTGAGGAGTGAACCTCTCCCAACAATGTCTTGCAGCGTCTGCAAATTACTCTTCTATTTGCCTTTGAATTCTGTAGGGCAAAGAAGCAACATTTACAGACTGAGAGAGACTGACACACAAACACACACACACTTGAATTTTTAAAATGTTATGCCACAATCAAAGCAAAGGGTTAAGTTTATTAACTTCATAGGTTTCCTGTTCTAGCCAATGGCCATGACAAACATAAGGCAATAGCATTAATAATACAGAACATACACCCATAATTATAAACCATCATCCATTATGTAAGAAAGAGAAGTTACCAGACACACCAACAAACTCAAATCCAGCTTGATTTCACCTCTGAATCACCACAACAATTTATAGAGATTTTATCGAACTCCTTTATCCTGATTTATTTTGCAGTCAGCAAACAGAGGGTCACTCTGTGTTTTGCGAAGCTATTATTGTCACTCAAAAGAAATGGAACTATTTCTGCCTGGTGCACCTGCTTGCTTGTGTGAACAAAGGTTTCAGAAAGCTGTCTCTTGGGTCTCTATATAAGGGGCAGGCTAAGAGATAATGAGTGATGTCTTCCACCTGAGGTTGACCACAAATACAAAGACTTCTGGGCACAGGACCTTGTTGTAGTGGCCAAGTCTATTGAAACAACTTCACTCAAACTTTTGATTGCATTTTGCATCCCAGAACAAATGGCTTCATTTTGATTTCAAACCTCAGTTATCGTATTCACATTAAGGGAGACTATTGCCAATCCAGAAAGACTAATCACTCCAGTCAACCTTTTAAAAACTATTGCACTTGGTCCCAGCTGTTACAAATTTGTGTCAGGATCTGGCTTCCTCAACCTCGGCGCTCCAGATGTTTTTGGCCTACAACTCCCATGATCCCTAGCTAGAAGGACCGGTGGTCCAGGATGATGGGAATTGTAGTCTCAAAACATCTGGAGGGCCGAGGTTGAGGAAGCCTGGTCTAGACCACCCCAAAGACAGAACACAAGGGATCAGCTGTTAAACACATTGCAAGCATGGCACATGGGGATATAATTTCTCAGGATGCCATCCATCAGAGAGAGGACTTCCACTTGCATATTGGGACTTTCCTCCCTCTCCTTCCCCCCCACAACCCCCCCCAAATTGGAACAGGAAGGTCAGGAGGACCCCTAGAACGATGCACAGGGGCGGGGAGAGAAAGGGGGGGGGTTGTTCAATATGGCACTGAAATTCTTGTGCAGATTTCATAGAATTTCAGAGAATGGTAGAGTTGGAAGGGGCCCCAAAGATCATTTAGTCCAATTCCCTGCAATGAAGAAATATGCAGCTGTCTCATACGAGGGCTGAACTTGCAACCTTCACATTATCAGCACCATGTTCTAAGCAACGGAAACGTTTGGAAGAGTGCGATGCTGAATTCCACCCACATTGTTTAAGTCTGAAGACTTCTGCATGGGGTTTGCTATCATGACTTAAAAGAGTACTGATGCTGTAACTTAAAATGCTCAGGAACATAGGAAGCTTTACACATGAGAAAAGGAGTAGAAGCAATATTTATATAAAGGTAAAGGGACCCCTGACCATTAGGTCCAGTCGTGACCGACTATGGGGATGTGGCGCTCATCTCGCTTTATTGGCCGAGGGAGCCGGTGTACAGCTTCAGGGTCATGTGGCCAGCATGACTAAGCTGCTTCTGGCGAACCAGAGCAGCCCACGAAAACACCGTTTACCTTCCCGCTGGAGCGGTACCTATTTATCTACTTGCACTTTGATGTGCTTTCAAACTGCTAGGTTGGCAGGAGCAGGGACTGAGCAATGGCAGCTCACCCCGTCACAGGAATTCGAATGCCGACCTTCTGATTTGCAAGTCCTAGGCTCTGTGGCCACCCACAGCACCACCCACGTCCTAATATTTATATAGCCCTTCCTTAAATATTCAAAGCACTTAAGGGCAGCAATACTAACCCTACAAAGGTGGAAGTAAGCCCCAGTGAATTCAATGAGACTTACTTCTGTGCAGACAAGGCTAGGACTGCAGGAGATTCAAGGTTCCATTACTACACACCCAATGTATGTTTTCTCTTGCTTAGAAGTACATAAGGTAGCAGAAGAGGAACGAGCTGAGAGTGTTTTCACCGGTTTGGACAAAAGTGGCAATACTTTTTGCCACACAAATTAAATCAATGTATCTTGTGTTGACAACTTTCAGCTCCTGGCAATCTACTCTCTTAATATCTTTTTTGTGCTTCTGCTCCAAAAGGTCCTTGACATAGTCAAGAAGAAAATACTTCCCCCTAGAGACAGCTGCTAGAATGCTGTGTGACCTCAGGGTGTTTAAAAATTGTATTAAACGATGATTTGCAGAAGAGATGCCATGTGCTGGGTCCAGACAGAAAGAGAGAGGAAGAGAGAGGAAGGGGGGGGGGAGAATAAAGAAGGATCGGCTGCTACTTTGGCTTTTTTAACACACAAGTGCATACTTCAACAGCTCATTATTCAAAAATGTATTGCATGTCGAGTGTCAGAAGAATGAGTGAACTGCTCCACTGAAAAGTACTGCTTCAGGTGATGTGGAAGAGCCGTCCTATGGTGCACGCTCTCTCTCTCTCTCTCTCTCTCTCTCGCTTTCTCTCTGTGTGTGTGTGTGTGATGGTTGCTTCAAACATTACTTTAATATTACTTTTTAATATTACAATTACCAAGGCAATGTTCACCTGAACATGTGAAAGGCTAAGCCTAGGGATGGAGGCAGAGATTTTGAGATCTTGACATAATTAGCAGGAAGATCTGTAAACCCTGTGAAACCTTGGCCTGCCAGGGTTTCCAATCACAGGGACAGTTTAAGTACGTTTAATAGAGAGTGCTAATTGCAAAAATACGTAAAGAGAAGCTGGTTGCCTGTGCCTGTTTTCATTGCTGATACTAGGGAAACAAACCTGGGCTCTTATGCATGCTCTCTAATAGCTCAGTTGCTTAAGAGGATGGTGCTGATAACACCAAGGTCGCAGGTTCAATCCCCATAAGGGACAGCTGCATATTCCTGCATTGCAGATGGTTGGACTAGATGACCCTCAGGGTTCCTTCCAACTCAGATCTATGATTCTACCAATCCTCTAACAATCAAAACAAATGTCGAGTGTACGCTTGTCCATTATTATTTCTCCAGTGTACTCACCAGGACAGAGCCACTGCTTCTAGAAGGAGCACCCAGGGATTCTGAATAAGGGATTTCAGAACTTGGCCCAGTTGGCTCAGTTCCTGAACTAATCAGGAAATAATTGTGCCCAAGGAAACAGTCTCCATTTTGTGGCTGAAGCATGCTGTCGTTGAAGGGGTTGGGGTGACAACACCATTCCTCCACCAAATCCCCCCAGTTCTCACCGGGAAGGGAAAGAACTCTGAGAAACGTCCTGAAAGGGATGAAAGTGAAAGGGTTAGTTGTTATGACACAGACCAATTAGACTTAGTGTGTGGACAAGTCATTTTGATAAAGGAGGAGTCATCATGATGCCATCCAGATGTTCTTGGTCTATAAGCTGGCCTGGGCTGATGTTAGTTGGACTCCAACAACATCTGGAAGGCAACTCTGCCCTTGGCTAACACAGTTCAAGAAAGGTGAGATTGCCTATATAGGTTAGTAAGTAGATTCTGGATGGGAGTCACCTTCACTCCTGAAGGAAATGTTAATAGAAGAAAAGAAGCTCTTTTTGAACATGGGCAGAAGAACATACTAGTCAAAAGCTTAGAGATTAAGAAAACATTCTGGAAATGGTGGAGGCATTGCTGTGGGGAACTCAGTAGACTTAACATTATTTTATTTTCCTTCAAAAGTGCTGCTTAATGTGGTCATACAGGTAAGTGTATACAAAAACTAAAAATAAAGAAAAAACTTGACAGTCTGAGGAAGTTGGGAGGATAGGGTGGGAGAGAAAAATATATTAAACTTCATTAGCTCTTTCATAGTCAATAGGTGCCTTCTGAAATATTACATATTCTGGGTTGTATTCAATATAACACTTAAGTGAATGACATCAGAGCAAATATTTCTTCCCTTGCCTCCCTTCACATGCCTCCAAAATCTGTCTGGGGTTTTCCCCAACCCTCCAGAACAGTTGGGAATGGCACGGGGCAAGGAGAGGAGGGACTTACACAACCACAAAAAAGAGTGGAATACCACCCATTAATTCCAGCAGTGCCAACTGCACTATTAGAGCTTATTTTGTTTCTTCTTCTTCTTCTTCAGAGTCTTGCAAAATCCAGTCTGACCAGGGCAGTGGGTGGTGATGTAATGTAAACATTGCAAGCAAAGGCAGTTCTCTCATATCACTTCTGACACTCTGATCTTGTGCTAAAGGAGGAAGATTGCCTCCCCATCCCCACCCAACACTAAGCCATGGTTGAAACAATCATGGCTTAAAACTACATGCCACTGAATAGTCTTAGATTTCATGCAGCACAGATTGAGCCTGGCAAGAATGCAATTATTTGGCTGATATTCAGGAAGGAGTTAATGTAACAGTGTTTGGAGCAGAACTCCTGTGCCCCCGCCATCCTCTGCCTGATGAGCATCTACATAATAAGTTAGGTAGATGTTAATGACACATATCAAACCAGACTCGTATCAGACCTAAGAATGTACCTTATAGGTATACCAACACACACACACACACACACACACACAAAAGGCAGAGTGTGATAGTTACAAAACATTAATTTCAATGTCTTGTTTAATCCCTTCAGTACTTGCTTCTGCAATCTTGTGTAGCTTCTTTATTTTTGCAAAAAAGCATTTACAATCCATTTCTGTCAGACAGTAAAATAAAGCAAAAGGCACTCAATCCCGTGGATGTGCTTGGAACCTGGAGCAATATATTTCCCTAGCTTAATAACCGAGCCTTCTGTGTATGCTGGAAAAATAATACTCGACACAAAATGTAATGCAGTAAGCTGAAGCTTAAACAGATGACACCTGCATTTCATTTTTCAGCGTACCCGCACTGCAAATGTGCAGTGATATTTGGGATTAATGAGGAAGGGTCAACGTCAGAAAAGTTAGCAGAGGAAAATTAGTTTAAATGCCACTTGGCTCAGATCTCAATACTATGAAAAGCATTGTTCCCTTCCCTGCCAGTCATGTGCCAACGCAGCCTTGGTCGTACCCGATTAGGGAAAACCAGCCATGGCCTCTCAGCAAGCTATATGGAAGGAAGAAAGAAAAAAATCTCTCACTACCGTGATACCAAGAGAGCGGGGAACATAGGTCACACCCATATCGTACATTTTAAACATGATCATTATTTCCCCAAAGAATCCTGAGAACTGTAATTTGTTAAGGGTGCTGTGAGTTGTTAGGAGATCCCTGTTCCCTTCGCAGAGCAACAATTCCCAGAATTCCCTGGGAAGAAGGATTGTTGGGCCACCCTGAGAACTGTGGTTCTTTGAGGGGGATAGAGGTATCCTAACAACTCACAGGACTCTTCACAAACTACAGTTCCCTGGGTTCTTTGGGGGAAGCCATGGTTGTTTAAAGTGGTATAATTGTGTTTAAACGTATAGGGCAGATGTGGGCACACATGGGTAGTAAACAAAGCAATGCATGGCACTGCAATGGCCCGTGACTAAAAAACCAAGGAGGAAAAGTAGTCCAATAAGTACCATTATTGAGGTCAACTAAAAATCACGAAACAGCCAGCTAGCTTTCCAGAGCTGTTCCTTAGGCGTGAAGACGCGATTTGCTTATTTTGAAACCTTAATATCCTGCTCTTCAGCCAGAAGGCTCTCAGAGAGGTGGAGGATGATTGAAAATGTAACAAACAAAAAGAAATTGTGTTAAAATAAAACAATCAGGGGAAGAGAAGACAGGGAGAACAATGAGCTATTCATAACTGACACAGATTAGAAGGAAAAGTCATAAATTCCTAGATCTCCAAATCTCTGAAGCAGAGTCCTAACATGGGGGGTGAGTAACCTTTTTTCAGTCTGAGGGCCACATTTATTCCTGAGCAAACTTCTTGGGACCATATGCCAGTGGCGGTCAGAGCCAGAGCCATAAAGTGCAAGGAAGATAAATTTTACCTTTGTAAATTTGGCTAGTCTCAATTGTCCACCGACCCTCTCTATCGTCTATGCCAGGGTTTCCCAAACTTGGGTCTCCAGCTGTTGTTGGACTACAATTCCCATCATCCCTGACCACTGGTCCTGTTAGCTAGGGATGATGGGAGTTGTAGTCCAAAAAAACGGGAAACCCTGGTCTATGCAGACATGTAACAGGCACTATCAGAATTCAAAGATACATTCTACTCAGGCAAAGATTGGGAGTGCAAAATGGGGCCAGTGGGATGTGGGGAGAGATCCAGGAGCCAGAGAAAGAGAGGCCGAAGTTCCCCACCCCTGGCCTAACGACCTAACCCAATAATTTATTTTACCACTACAGCTACATGTTTTCCTGTCCTGATCAGTACAAACTAGTGTTCTCTAGAAGTCTTCACTTGTTCATTTAAGCTCTATGCAAACCCATTCATCCAGAGGCAAACTGTAATGGGAGTACAGCACTTACCGGTTGTTTATTACGCTCTCGCGGCAAGACTGGCAGTAAAAGGTACAATTCTTTTTGGTTTTAAGGATGTCGCCCAGAGCTGGTACCAGTTCTGAAAAGATATTGAATAATGCAATCCACATAACTTTAAGCATTAAAAAGCAAGCAATATTACCATCCAGATTCACCCCGGAAGACATTTAGAAACTGCAGGATGCAGAAGGGAAAATATACCACATTTCAAGTAGTTCAAACCTATCATACATGGTACAATGTATGGTGGACGCATATTATTTTTATCATAACACATAGTGGGCTGAAGATGACAAGCCTAATAGCCCAGCAAGCTTGTAGCAGAGATGAACCAGATTACGACATCTGGAGTTTTGTAGTTTAGAGGAAAGGGATGCGGGTGGCGCTGCGGGTTAAACCACAGAGCCTAGGACTTGCTGATCAGAAGGTCAGCGGTTCGAATCCCCGTGATGGGGTGAGCTCCTGTTGCTCAGTCCCTGCTCCTGCCAACCTAGCAGTTCAAAAGCACGTCAAAGTGCAAGTAGATGAATAGGTACCGCTCCGGCGGGAAGGTAAACAGAGTTTCCGTGCGCTGCTCTGGCTCGCCAGAAGCGGCTTAGTCATGCTGGCCACATGACCCGGAAGCAGTACACCGGCTCCCTCGGCCAATAAAGTGAGATGAGCGCCGCAACCCCAGAGTCGGTCATGACTGGACCTAATGGTCAGGGGTCCCTTTACCTTTACCTAGTTTAGAGGAAAGGCGAGTAAGACAAGACATGATAAAATTCTGCATGGTGCAGAGAAAGTGGACAGAGAAAAGTTTTTCTTCTTCTCTCATAATCCCAGCACTTGGGCTCATGAAGCTGCATGCTGGGAGACTCAGGACAGACAAAAGAAAGCACTCATAAAAGAAAGGTGCACAGCAGAACCATGGAATTCGCTCCCACAAGAGGTAGTGATGGCCACCAGTTTGGATGGTTTTAAAAGAGGACTGTATAAGTTCATGGAGGGTAAGGCCACCAATGGCTACTAGCCATAGTGGCTACTTTCCACCTTCAGTGTCGGAGGTGGCATGCCTCTGAATGCCAGTTACTGAGAACCACCGGGTGGGGGTGAATGCTGGCACTCAGGTTCTGCTTGTAGGCATCTGCTGGGCTACTATAAGAACAGGGTGCTGGAACAAGATGGATCCTTGTCCTGATTCAGCAGGTTTCTTATGTTCAGATCTGGCTTGTTGTCCACGCATTCAGCTACAGTAAAATACCTTTCTGTATTTTCTACCCAAGAGCATTCTGTCTGTGTTCCTTACTGCTGCTTAGATAAATACCGTATTTTTCGCCCTATAAGACGCACTTTTCCCCCTCCAAAAATGAAGGGGAAATGTGTGTGTGTCTTATGGGGCGAATGCAGGCTCCTTGGCTTCAGCGATAGCAACGCGAAGCCTCCAAAGCCTGCGCTCCAGAGGCTTCGTGTTGCTTCCGCTGGAGCCAGGAGAGTCTGCTCTTTGAGGCTGGCGGTGGGGGAAAGCAGCGCCTCCTCCATCGCCAGCCCCAGAGGATGGGGGGCAGTGGGAAGGCGCGCGACGCCTTCCCGCTACCCTCCAACCCGGCTTGGAGGCTGGCGGGGGAAAGGAGCGCCTCCCCCATCGTCAGCCCCAGAGGATGGGGGGCAGCAGGAAGGCGCGCGACGCCTTCCCGCTACCCTCCAACCCGGCTTGGAGGCTGGCGGGGGGGAAAGGAGCGCTTCCCCCGTCGCCAGCCCCAGAGGATGGGGGGCAGCAGGAAGGCGCGCGACGCCTTACCGCTACCCTCCAACCCGGCTTGGAGGCTGGCGGTGGGGAAAGCAACGCTTCCCCCATTGTCAGCCCCAGAGGATGGGGGGCAGCAGGAAGGCGCGCGACGCCTTCCCGCTACCCTCCAACCCGGCTTGGAGGCTGGCGGGGGGGAAAGGAGCGCCTCCTCCATCGCCAGCCCCAGAGGATGGGGGGCAGCAGGAAGGCGCGCGACGCCTTCCCGCTACCCTCCAACCCGGCTTGGAGGCTGGCGGGGGGGGGGGGGAAAGGAGCGCTTCCCCCATCGTCAGCCCCAGACGATGGGGGGCAGCAGGAAGGCGCGCGACGCCTTCCCCCTACTCTCCAACCCTCCTGTGGGCTTTTGCGGGAGATGGGGGAATTCCCCCACCTCCCACAAAAGCAGGCAAAAGCTGCGCGCTCTTTAAAGGGGCTCCGTGGCTTCTGCTGGCTTTTCTAGGAGGTGGGGGAATTCCCCCACTCGCAGAAAAGCCCGCAAGAGCCGCGCACCCTTTGAAGAGTGCGCCCCTCTTGGGGGCTTTTCCCCAAGGAGGGAGAAGGGACTGACTGGAGTCCGTCCCTTCTCCCTCCTGTGGGCTTTTGCGGGAGATTGGGGAATTCCCCCACCTCCCGCAAAAGGAGGCAAAAGCCGCACACTCTTTAAAGGGGTTCCCTGGCTTCTGCTGCCTTTTCTAGGAGGTGGGGGAATTCCCCCACCTCGTAGAAAAGCCAGCAGGAGCCACGAACCCTTTGAAGAGCGCGCCGCTCTTGGGGGCTTTTCCCCAAGGAGGGAGAAGGGACTGACTGGCTGAGTCCGTCCCTTCTCCCTCCTGTGGGCTTTTGCGGGAGATGGGGGAATTCCCCCACCTCCCGCAAAAGGAGGCAAAAGCCGCACACTCTTTAAAGGGGCTCCCTGGCTTCTGCTGCCTTTTCTAGGAGGTGGGGGAATTCCCCCATCTCCCGCAAAAGCCAGCAGGAGCCACGAACCCTTTGAAGAGCGCGCCACTCTTGGGGGCTTTTCCCCGAGGAGGGAGAAGGGACTGACTGGCTGAGTCCGTCCCTTCTCCCTCCTGTGGGCTTTTGCGGGAGATGGGGGAATTCCCCCACCTCCCGCAAAAGGAGGCAAAAGCCGCACACTCTTTAAAGGGGTTCCCTGGCTTCTGCTGCCTTTTCTAGGAGGTGGGGGAATTCCCCCATCTCCCGCAAAAGCCAGCAGGAGCCACGAACCCTTTGAAGAGCGCGCCACTCTTGGGGGCTTTTCCCCGAGGAGGGAGGAGGGACTGACTGGCTGAGTCCGTCCCTTCTCCCTCCTGTGGGCTTTTGCGGGAGATGGGGGAATTCCCCCACCTCCCGCAAAAGGAGGCAAAAGCCGCACACTCTTTAAAGGGGTTCCCTGGCTTCTGCTGCCTTTTCTAGGAGGTGGGGGAATTCCCCCATCTCCCGCAAAAGCCAGCAGGAGCCACGAACCCTTTGAAGAGCGCGCCGCTCTTGGGGGCTTTTCCCGAGGAGGGAGAAGGGACTGACTGGCCATTTCAGTCCCTTTTCCCTCCTGGTCGAAAAGCCCACAGGAGTCGCGCATGGCTCCAGTGGGCTTTTGGGGGAGGTGGGGGAATTCCTCCACCTCCCGCAAAAGCAGGGAGAAGGTCTTGGAGTAGCGCACAGGCTGCGTGCAGCCTGTCCGCTGCTCCCAGAGCTGCGGGGGGGAAATCATATTTTTTTCCTTGATTTCCCCCCCTGAAAACTAGGTGCGTCCTATGGGCCGGTGCGTCCAATAGGGCGAAAAATACGGTACATGAATCTGACATTTGGAACATTTTGTAAGTAAAGCATTTTAAAATTACTTAACAGTGTGTAGTCTGTTCATTGAAAGTGGAGTAGAAAGAGAGGAGTGTTGTTTACAAGTGGACTAAATGGGATAAAAGGGTCTAACCTATATTCCGCAACATGCAGCTGCTTGACTTTTGTAAAAGTAAACTTTGCTACTGGGGCTCTCTCCTGCTGAAGAGCAAGTTTAGCCCTGTGTTTTGAATCCAGACACCCAGCCATTTCTTTTGTTATTTACCCCACGTATGTGGGTCACCAGGATTATTTTTGTGGGCCTTGTTAAAATGGAATCTACTTAAAACATATCCCACTAATATACAACCAACTAACAAGATACTGTATTTTTCTGTGTATAAGACTGGGGTTTTTTTTTTACTTTACAATGATGTGAAAAACTGTGGGTTGTCTTATACACAGGGCAATCTATCCCCTATTTTTTTAAATTGGAGTCCCTAAAAATAGGGGGTATCTTATACATGGGGGTGTCTTATACACGCACTGCCAGAAGTAAATTAAAATAGTTCCCAATAATATTCAATATGCAACGGCTACCACCACAAAATTATATCATGCTAGCAAAGTGACATCATACAGCAGCAATGCAAAATCCACACTTACATGAAAGTAACAGTCCAAAGCTGAATATGCTTACTTATGTCCTATTCATTTAAGGGAGGCTTACTCCTAGATAAGTGGGTATAGAATTTCAGCCTAAATCCCATGGATTTCAGTGGGACTAAGCTAAGTTTAACTATGGGAATGTACTGTAGCCAACATTACTGAAGGAAAATAAAAATAATTCAAAGACATGGGGCATTGCGAACTGACAAAATTTCAGAAACAGCATTCAGTTCAACTTAGCGAAACACACAATCTGAGTGCAGACTTACATCTCAAAAGGACTCAAAAAACTAGGCAAGCTAATAGAAAATTCTTATTTTAGTCTTGCAATGCTACTTTGCCATGCATTCATTCTGCCTGTGAAGGGAGGTTTGTTACTAACTTTTGTTTTCATTAGGACACAGAAAAGGGAATAAATCCCGTTAAATCCAAGCTGGAGTTAACGAAAGAAAAAAAAGGGAAGCTGCCCACATTGTGAAGTCAGTTCAGGCAAATCTCACAGCTAAAAGTTAAACCATCCCCACATCTGACATTTCTTTTTTTGGTTCAATTGTCGTTTTTCTTGAAAACAAACTTAATCCTTCACAGTTTGATCTACTTGCTCTACAACTTTAGGCAGAACGCTGGTGATAAAAATACATATATAAGTGACTCTTACTTGTATTATTGAAACCTGCTTGAACTAGCAGTCTCATATGTAAGCCATCCCCAAGCACATACTGCAGTCCTCGACAGGAAGAAGGAACAATCCTGACCTCTGGTGGAAGGTTGATCGTCTTGCAGTGTTCATCATTTTTTATCTCTACCAATGACGGCATCACAGTAATATCCATGGGCCAGCTTTCTGGCTTTAGTTGGCTGAAGATGATTAAGAGAGACTGATTATTTTCCACTCAAAGCAGATTTTCAAGGACAAACTGATAGGCCTGGGAAAGCCTGGTTTTTTAATATGCCTTACATAAATGTACACAATGCAAATTAAAAAGAAGAAAGCAACCACAGACAATGTCTAACATTAACTGGGCAGACTGCCCCTTCCTCTTCTAACCCCACCTCCAGGCCATGCCATTCTCAAATCTGCTTCAGGGTGTTCCCAGAGGGCATTTGAGGGGCAAGCAGAGGGGAGGGGGAATCTGTTCTGCAAATGATGCCCATCCTGCTGGCAGACAAACACCACTGAATATCCCCAAATATATAATAAATCACCAAACAATGAAAAACCAGCCACACACACAATTAAATAACAATTGATTTGAACAGCAAAGTGAAAAATTCAATTTCTATTGTTTAACATACCCTTGGGTTCCATTAAATGCAACTCATTAAAATGCCTGGGAGAATAACAATTGTCTTAACCAGAGGTCTGAACGATAAATATTAAGAAGCAATTACATATCAGCGAGACACCGCACTTCTGAGAACACTTATCTCGGATTCCTCTTGCCTGCACTTAAGAGCACTTTAGTCGCTCGCTATTTGTGTGTATGTGTGGACAGAGTGCCACTAAAAACTCATTATGGCCACATAATGTGCCACATACCTTCTGCGATGCCATATCAGTTTCACAAGGCTTGCTAGCAGAAGTAGCTGGGAGGAGAGCCTGAGGGCAGAAAAGACTTGCAGCTCCCTGCAGGGTGCCCTGACAAGTCAGAAAGAAAACAGACACAACTGCCTACCTTGATGGGCCATCAGAATTTCCTACAAAGGGAGATGGCTAGCCACACAGGGACTATCTTGAGTCCTGGTTGAGCCAGAGAGAGAGAAAAACTAATGGAAGGAGTTTGAGGATCCAGGTTTCAAAAGGAGGTGGTGTGCAGACAGCGGTCACACCTAACTGACGTCCAGGCTGGGAAGCTGATCATAAGGAAGCTGGCTGCCCAGTGAGCTGTTGTCCTCAAAAGTTCTCTTCCTGTTGAAGCCACACGGGGGCTCCATCTGATCAGGGCCACTGTGCCAATGAAGGTCTGTTTACCAAACTCTTGGGGAATTTCTGAACCAGGGTTCCACATGAGCCCAGCATATGACATCACCAAAGAAGATGTTTACACCACAAACCTAAACTTGTCTTAATGTAGTTTCCCTGGTATTCTGATATCATGAACTTCCTGACCTTGCAATAAAGTCTCTAAAACCCACATGGCAAATTCTAGAGGAGTAGCCAGATTAGTTTACAGTGGAACCTCAGGTTGCGAACATGATCTGTGCTGGAGGCATGTTTGTAACCTGCAGCGCTGCATCTGCGCACGCGCATGATGTGATTCGGCGCTTCTGCGCATGCGCAAAGTGTGATTTAGTGCTTCTGCGCATGCGCCGAAACCCAGAAGTAACATGTTCTGGTACTTCCGGGTTTCGGCGCGTCCGTAACCTGAAAATGCGTAACCCAAAGTGTCTGTAACCCGAGGTACCACTGTGTTGTAGTACAACTTGCACCTTAAAATTTACAGAGCTTTGTGTCTTAAATGTGCATGGGTTGGAGACTATATCATCAGATATATGAAGGGCAGTCCTGAATTGGGAAGCACAATATATATTAAGGGGAATATAAATTGAGTGATTAATGAGCACAATAGCTGACCATACTGCATTCACTAGGCCTCATGGACAATGTGCACATAATCCTCTCACGAAGTGGGAATTATTCACATTTCTCAGGCAAAATGCATAATCCCCAACAGGTCTTAGGGAAGGTACATACCTTGACTGCATGATGTACATTATCTGGGAAATATGCACAGTCTATGGTCAACAGACATACTTAAGAAACATGCCTTTCTCCCTTATTTCTTGTTCAGAAATGTGCAATCTGCACTCCATGGGCAGCTTCAAGCCCACTGCCTAACCTGACATGACCCACAACTATCTTCCCACTGGCCAGCCAAGCAGCAGGAAGAAAGGGGAGGCACATTGATAAATATTTATTATTAATTAAATTCATATCCCAACCTTTCTGCAGAGCAGTGCCCTTTTCTGCAGTCCAGCGTCCTTTTTAACCACTCTCAGCTGTTCCCCAGACAGCTGATCAGCACAAAGCGGGCTGCAAGGAGTGAAAATTGTTACACTTTCCCTACCACAATTCTGAAGGGGAAAGCATAACATCAGTATGGGGCCAATCAACCTCATCGTCGTAGAGGCAGAGGAGGGGAGGTTTACCCAGCTGAAGGAAGGGGGAAAGCGGGCTGGGAGAGAAGGAGGTGAAGTACCTTTGATCCCCACCCATTGCCACTGCGGCCAAAACTAACCTAGATCTAATCGGTGTCTGGATAGGAGACTGCACAGAGACCCTACGGCGGCTGCCCTGAATTGCCTGGGAGAAAAGGAGGCTATCGCAAAATAGATCCCGGTACACATGTATTTGTGCACTTCTCTTAAAACGGGAAGGGGGCGTTGGAAAGAGTTAAAATAAATACCGGATAATCAGCAGCCCACTCTGCGTCCTCTGCCTGATTTCCAAAAACACTGCGACCTCGTCCATTAAGCCAGCGCGTGCCACGGAGATCCTGGGCTGGGGACATCCAAATATTGTATCCGCGGCGAAATTCAGACCTGCCCGGGGAGCGGACCCACGTGGGGAAGGAGGAGGGGAAACGCCAAACTCAGCCCAGGAAGCGCTTAAGCGAAACCGGCCTCTACCGGCAAAGAGAAAGTCTCCGTCTTCGCCACAGCGCCCTCTCCATCGCCAGGCAACCAGTGGCTGGCTTGAAGGAAATAGAAGAGCCGGCGTCCCTTTTTCCTGTGTGCAAACTTGTAGCTGCGATTGCTCACCCTCCAATTGCTCAGCTCCGAGGAAAGGATTTCTCAGGTTTTTCTCCAATTTCGAATTGAACGGGCTCAGGAAGGTTGCGTTTTTGGAATCGTTTGTGCGCCACGTGGCGCCATTTGGGACTGATAGCTCGGAGCAAGCCTAAGATGCCGCTTAAAATGGTGTGTGGATTTCTTAGTCTCGTTGCAAGCAAGTGTCCCATCTTGCAATCCAAAGAGGCCTTTTGTTTCTTTTAAAGGGCTCGGTCTTTTGACTATGATACTCTGGAGAGGGAAAAAAATCGCTGTGGCCTTGGGGGAGGGGATTGCAATCTAACTTAGAATTAAGTCCCATTGGATACCATTGGGCCTACTCAGAGGTTGGCGCATACAGGGTTCCAGGCTTACAATCAAAAAGGTTTATTGCCTTAAGGCCATAATACCAATTTCAAAATATCATTGCGGGCTTACAATGAAATCCTGTACGTGTATACTAGTACGGTTCCTTTGGAAAATTGCAGAACGCACAAAAAAGTACACATTTCCTACAAAGTGGTGCAAAACTTTTATGGGACTTACTCCCAGGTGTATGTGTATAGGATTGCAGCCTAAGCGTCCTTAGTGGGTAGCAGAGCCTTAAATTCACAAACTGCGTATTATTAGTGATGGCTGTTAAGCGAGATGGGGGACTCGCGGCCCTCCAAGTGCTGTAGAGCTGCAGCTCCCATCATGTCCCTGACCATCGGGCTGGTGGGAGTTGGAGTCGTCAGCGTTGGAGGCACACCCTGATGCAGAGCCTCCGGGTATGGAAGCTGCGTGCCTTCGACTACCAGAAGTCAAGGACAAACGCTTTTATGCTTCGGTTACGAGCTTCGGAAGTCGGGACCCAGGGGTAACTGGCTCGCTTCTGTTGGAGACAGATATACATTTAATTGCACCCTCTGAGACATTCGTCGTGTAACTAATGCGCGCAGGTAAACACAGAGAGGCGCTTTCTATTCCCTCACTTGGATTCCAGAACAGTGCAAGAATTGCCTTGTTCGCGTATACAGGGCCCATATATCTGCTGGTGGCAGAATTTCATTGTAATTCTCTTTTCCCCTTGATTTTAATCGCTTTCTGCGGGGTTTGTTGTCTGTTTGTTTGGCATGGGTGCAGCCAGGATTTTAGTGGGGGCAGGCTTTATGTGTGTGGGGGGGGGAGAGAACAGAGTTATCTGCGACAGAATTAGTAAAGTATATTTATTTATTTACTTGATTGGGAGGGGGCGCAGCTGCACCCCCCTGGCTATGCCCATGTTTTTTGGGTCGTTGTAAGTCGCTTTGGGGTTGCCCTGGGCAAGATAAAGCGGCCGACACATTTAATAAAGGCAGGTTTCCTCGAAGACAGACGCGTGGCCGAGGGGCTTTACTGCCCGGTTGGCAAATGCGGATACCGGGCCGCGGCCCGGAAAGATGCACGCGCAGCGCGGAGGGCGAACTCTCCTGCGCGCGCGGAAGCCGAGGCGAGGGGGGGATTCCAGCGGTGGAACGTTCTGGAGAGCCGGCAGGTGGCGCTGTTGCGCAAGGAGAAGCGAGGCGGAAGGAAGGCGGCCGCGCTGCATGCTGGGAGCTGTCAGTGCCCTCTCCGGTGTGTTTAGGCGGCGGGGGGCTCTTCCGGCTTGGGACGCCAAGGTAACCCTTTCCCCCTGCGACGCGCCCTCCCCCAACCCTTTTCTGCTTCCCCGCTTTTTCGGTGCCTGGTTGTGACGTGGGGGGGGGTATATAAGCATTAAGGTTTGGGGGGCAGGGTGGGGGCATCCCTTATTGGAGGGTCTCCTCCCTCTCCTCCTTGGGGGCGAGATTCAGAAGTATAGGGTGGATGGGGAGGGGTGCGTGGAGATGCCGCCTGGTCTTTTGTGTCTCCTAATATGCTTATGGGTCAGTTTCTCCTGTCTGCCACTAATGTTTCCTTCTATCTCCCGTTCCCTCATGACAGCCCCCCCTCCATGGGGTGGGGGCTGAAAATAAATGGAGCAGGGCCCATCAGAAAGAGCCATCATCATCATCATCATATCTTGTGCCTCTCTTGTTCCTCTCCCATCTTCATCAGATACAGTCACAAGGTGTTGATTAGTTCACCTTTGGTGTCCCCATTGCCAATGTCTTGGCCACCCTGGTTGTGTGAAGACGGGGGGGGGGGGGATTTCTCTTCCCTGACATCCTCTCAGTCTTCTTATATTTTGTTATGCAGGGGGTGGGGGTGGGGAGAGTGAGAATTCATCATCTGCCTGCTGCGCACACAACACACCTTTGCACTCTTGAGCTCATTTATTTTAAATAACAGCCACCTGTAGCTCTCTGCCCCGCCCCTTTAGAGTCTTGATACTGTTAAAAACTTCTGTTAAAGGATAAACTAATCCACTCTTCAGAATCATGCATCTCCAACCCGGGTTACTGTGAATAGCGAACAGGAGTTAATGGTTATTTGATTTAGCTGCTAGAGTATGATGTGACTTTCTAATAGTTGGCATTTTGCATTCTCTACTTTCATTCACTCGTTCAAGCTGCACACTTATAAAGGAGCAGGCTCAAATATAGTCAGACCTATTTCTGAGTAAACAAGCATAGGATTGTAGTCACCCTTTTCTTCGTGTCCCTTCTTCAAATTCAATCTGCTGCAGTTAAGTGTGGTTTTTTTGCTCATAAGGCAACACAGATTAGTAACCCCTTTCTACATTGCCTTCAAAGTCCACTTGCAAATCTGAGTAACTAATAAATTGGCTTTTTTCTGTTCTCTCTGTACTATGTTTATGTAGATTAGTAATTCTAAACTGCATTAGTAAGCAGTTTTCTTTGCCTCTTGTAAAGTGCAGTGGCTGACATGGTATCTACACATCTTCTATCTTCTGTCCCAAGGAGAGGCACTAGAAAGAAGCTCATGCATTGAGCCAGTGGTTTGTCCATTTGGATATCACTGAGCAGATTACTGTCTCCCACAATGCAATTTGTGGAAATAAGCACTTTCATGTTTGATGGGGCTTGTTCCTTGGTAAGTGCACACAGGAGTGCAGCTTCAATCTTATATACATACAATGGAAATAGCATAATGGATGCTAAATAAATAACATTGTATAAGTGCTTTATCAGCAGCACATTATACTATTATTAAGCTTCTGTAGTTTTAAAAGTGGGTGTCTTTTTCCTAATTTTTCAGAAAAGTTAAATGATGCTTGGGCTATAGGTTGTGAACAGTAACAATTAAGACCCTTTCCTTGGATTTAGAAATAATTGCTTTAAAATCCTTCAAATGCTGTAATTCAGTGATAGAGCATCTGTTACAGGATGCTGGTTGAATTTGCTAATTATAAAATAATAGGGAGTAAGAAAGACTTGTTTTTATAGAGAATAAAGCACAGAATGAAATAAATTGGGGTCCCTTGCACTAGACATTTCACACTATCAAAGTTGTTCTTTGTCACCAAAGCCCACCTCCCACCCTAGCCACATCTTATGAGTAATTTTCAAATGCTGTTTGTCATTTTCTAAAGATCATCAACACAGGACATTCCAGAGTATAATTGCTGAAGAAGCCAAACAAGCTGAGTCAAGTACTGAAGGCTTCTTAATCTGACAGGATGCCTAGAGAAAGGGAAAAAATAAACAAGGAAATTGGTTCCGTTGAGGTTCTTCACCGCAATTCCTAGAATAGCAATTGCTCCTTTCACTTTAGTTAATGTTTCAACTCTGATATCTTGTAGAGCTTCTAGAGTTATCAGTGGGGCTGTGTTTTGAACTGAGCAAGAATGGATACAAAGGGTTTTCCCCAGCATGCAAAGCCCCAGGTTCTTTGGCACAGTCCTCCACATAGGCACCTCAGCTCTGTACTGTTAATTGCCTGCATCTTGAATCAGGCAGGGAATATTAGCAACTGGGGTGCATGAAAGGAGAAGGGAGGCAAAGAGACTCTTGCCTGTGTCAAAGGACAGAAGAAAATACATGACTGAGGTGGTTGGCCGCACCACAATTGCGTATTTTGTATCCTCCGCCTATTGAGGAGGCTTTGCAACTAATACTACCCAGCCTGGTGCCATTTTGAAAGAGTGGCAGCATTCTTCCCTTGCGATGCTGGCAGCTATGCAGAAAGTAACAATAACAATTACTCCCATGGTGGAGTATATTGGAGGCTTTCCAGTATTAAATGTGTGTTGTTAAGTTTCTGGTTGCTCTTGATGGACCCTTATCCTCACTTTGGAGTTTATGATGGAATTTGCCTTTGAATATATAAATTGATATGGGTGAGAGAAAGCTGTGGGGCATTATCCTCCTAACTTGTGTTATAAATAGGGTTGTGTCTAATTGTAGTACTACTTGAGGGATCTGGCATAAGAGTAGTTAAGCTGTAAGTGCAACAGATGTGCACTGGGTGTCGTATTCATTTAAGAAGCACCTGAGACAGAGCTTTTGGGATGGCATCCCTCACACTTTGGAATGCACTCCACCCAGAAATTAGGATGGTGGCAACCATTTGTTTTTTATACTCTCCCCCCTACCCTTTTCAGGGTAGCTTTGGTAGGATATTGTTCCTGCTGACTTTACAGGTGGATTTAATGCAGTCTTAGTGCTTTAACTTTGTATTTTGTTATTTGTTTGTTTGTTTCTTTATGTTTTGTATACCCTCACAATATTTTCAAATGTGGTGTGATCCTAATTTGCAAAAATAATTATATTCTTTGGATTGATAATATGCACTAGCTGATTAGTATGTAATTAAGAGTAATTGTCACAAACAAATGTTTTATAAAATCTGCAGCTTTGTTAATAGCAAAGAAGGCAGGCTTTAAGCTGCTATGTTTAAAAAATCAAAGGCATACTAAAATTCTACCCCCTCATATTCAGTTAGAAAATACTGGGTACAGAAATCCGTTGTTTGATCTGGCATTCCAATTTTCTGAAAAACCCTGTTGTCTTCATGTTCCTGCTGTATTCATTTGAAGAATGTAGCATTGTTTGCCTTTAGCTGATGAGGAAAGTACAGTAACTAAACAGAAATATTGGGCATTAGATGCTTTGATAGTGAGTTATCCATGGGCTGTTACTGTACAGGACTCCCCAAGTTTGACTCTAATGTGGCTTTAGGCAAGCTACTCCCTCTCAGTAGATACCTACTATCTTCAATACAGTATGGGAATAAAAGTACTAACCCAATTTACATTGGGAGAGGATTAAATAGTGTACATGAGGCTGCAATCATATATTCACATAATCATAGGTAAGCCTCACTGAACTCACTAGGATTTACTTATAAGTATAAATACTGAAAACATTGTTTTATTCCATACTCAAGAATCATAAAGATGGTTGATGGAATAAGTTCTTAGGAAGTACACTGTGGTGTCTACTTTTTAACATATATTTTTGGCTGTCTCATTTCCAGGGCATAAGACTTCCAGGAAAGTTTGTAGCTTTACAAAATACTAGCCAGTGTGTGGATACACATTTATCTGCTTCAATATGATTTACAACAGGAATAACACTATGACTGTGAAATATTCAACAACACAATAGAAGTAGAATTATAAAAAATGATAATCATAGTAGTAGGCAATGAGAATTTGTACATAAACACTGTAACTAGAATTGACAACATTTTGCCTGAAATGTAGACTGTTGACAGTTTCTTGCACAACTGGATAAATGGGTGTGTGATGGGCCACTTCCTAACTACCCTGGGCCCTGTGTTGTCTGAAGGAAGAGACCTGGCCCCTAACACAGTGTATCCTTCTGCTCAGCCCGGGCTTCCCCTTGAAAAAACGTGCTGCCACTAGATAAAGGGGAATTAGTTCTACATGACTGCCTTTTATTAATCAGCCTACAAACTTTCCTTGGGTCCGCCTGAAGCTTCTTAATGTATAGCTTCTAGGTGTGGGGGTGTTAAAATAAAAGACCACAGCAGGTTTATGAGCAAGGTAAAAAGTTTACTAAGATGGAGGACGGGATAGTTTTAAGAAATGGCATATGCAAAAGTTAGAGAAAACCAATATTTTCCCCAGTAGAGCAAACAAACAAACAAATAAGGGTTAAACACGATCCTTTCTCACTCTAATTACATATCCTAGAGCCATCTCTCAACTCTCCTCTGTTGTCCCCAGTGCAATCCCATTATACATTTCTTTGCCACATTTTGTCTCACAGGCATACAAAAGCCTTTTGATGTTTCCTGATTTCCTCCTTGAACTGCCTGCCTCCAGGCTAGATAAATACTTTGTCTACCTGCCCTGCCAGTCATAACCTGCACGCTACAGGAAGTCATAGAGCCCTTTGAAACAAGGGACATGCCAGCTCTCATATACACAGTGGAGTTCCCTCTTCCTAACTGAGTCCCAGGTCAGGGCAAGGATCACAAATTAATCCTGTAAGTCCCAAATGGACAGACCCCAAAAATATGCATTCCCACATTATGTGCAGCAGTCCATATAAATGCAATCGTCCATACACGAAGTCCACATAAAGCTCATTTCCTTCATGGTGTGAATAGCCAGTCTTTCGTTGGATCATGAGTCTAACAGAAGATATAGAACCAATATAGAACCTTAATAAGGAGCGTTAATTTTTAAGAAACATGGGTTTGAATCCAGACTTGAAGCACAACCTGACCGTATCAGATTAGTTGTAGATTCTGTTGAATTCAGTAGGGCTTACTTCCAGGTAGTAGGCTTAGGTTTGCAATGATAGTTATGCTTAGAGTCGGCACACTGAAATCACTGAACTTAAGTTTGTCATTGATTGAAGCCCCATTGATTTCAGTGGGTCTTCTCTAAGTATGACCAAGACTGGATGCAGGCCTATATTGCTAAGCTTTAAGGAAATGTGAGTAATGGGAAAGATGCCCCAAAGGACAAAAGCAGAAACGTTTTGTTTAATGACTTCCATGGAATGAATGTGCTATATGAGCCCTAATGTTCACAGCATCAGTCATGCTACAGCTTAAGATGGGCCAGTGATTAGCTCCTATGTATGGATTAGGGGACAGACATGGCAAGGGCAAGAGTTCAGCATTTGCTTATTGGGTTATGCTACTGCCTTGGAGCAGGCAGCCCATTTATGCAGCCTCAAAGCTATTACCATTACCTTGCTAGGGGGGAAATGCAATACATAGTTTTCTCTCTGTCCAATGTTGCATTTACTGAAACAACAAAGTTTTGTATTGTGAAGCTTTTTTCTTTAGTTCTGCATCAAGTTCCTGCTGCTTGATCAGACATAGGCCTTAAGGTCAGTGGAATGTTCTTTACAGAAAGAAAACTGAATTTTCCAGTGTAGGCTTTGAAATGACAAGCAGAAAAATTAATTTTCCAAGGTCTTTGGTAAAGTAACAGTGAAATCATTTTCCCCCAGCTGGCAACCCACGAAGAGGATAATACCATGTAGTTAATCTTCCGTATATAAAATTTTAAAAAGTGCAAGAACCATTGTTATTTTTAATCCTCTCTATTTTGTATTCTCATAGGTGTGATAAAGTAACTTTCTCCACATAACACCTTTCATTTGCTGAATTTTTTTTTTTTTGTAGCTACTGAAAGGAAAGTTGGAAGACCAGTTTCTGCTCTAGATACTTCTGTTTATGATTTCATTTTTTGAAGATTATTAAAGTTCCTTTCTTTAAAGATGATGTTCTGAAGTACTAAGGAGTGACATGCTATCTCTGAGCACAGGAAGTCCGTATCGGTCCATGAATTTGTCTAATCCCATTTTAAAGCCATCTAGGCCAATGATCATTGCATCACCTCGTGGCAGCAAATTCCATAAATTAATTATGCACAGTGTGTGTGGGGGGGGGGATACTTCCTTTTGTCTTCCCTGACATAATCTACAACTGCCCGCCATTTTCAAGGTGCAGTAGAGATGGCAAAACCCGCTTTACATTCTGCCCCTGGGGTGTTCCCAGTTTCTAAAGATCAGGTTCACTGCCCGGGCTAACAAAGTCTCAGAATTTTCTCCCATATAAGTAAATACCTGCATTCCTTCCTGGAGAGTGGGAGTAGAGTACCTCGCTTAGGGACCGTTTTCTGTTATAGCTAAAAAAAATGCCCATTGCTTGTGATATTAGGTGGCCAGTCCGTCACTGTATGTGTGAGAAAGAGACAATTGTGGGTAGGAGCAATATGTTTATGCCCGCTTCCCTGCCCCCAATAACTATAAAATTACAGTTCAGGGTGGAAGGGAATACCAAGTATTGAGAAAGATTCCACAGTGTTGATTGAGCTAGTTGCTGCAGTGCCCAAATTCTGAATGCCCTCGGATGGAAATAATGTAAGCCAGGAGTCTTTGACCTTTGTGGGGCTGGGGGCACAGTTGCAAACCAGTGAAGCCACACACACACACACACTTGCCACCAAGCATTCTACTGAAACATACTCTGTTGGCTGCAGTCGAGTGCTTTATCGAGCTGAATTTCAGGTGGGGGGAGGAGGCCCTTCACGCACCTGAGAGGCCTCTGAGGGAGCATAGTTCAAAACTAAAAAGCTTTTATCAGCTAAGTGTGATTCAGGATGTTTTATTGCATCTTAGAGTTTCCTTGACCTCATGAACTCATCTTTAGCATTGCCAAATGAAGATTTGGGGTCTCATGTGTTTTAGGATACGTATGCGACCTTTTTGTTCTTCATAGCTACATAATTAAATCTGTTTCACGCTTTCCAAATGCTAAATCTGAGTATTATTACCAAGGTGTAAAATTAGTTTTTGCAACATCTGTTTTGGAAGTGTTCTTTTTCCCCCTCTTTAGTTGGTTGCAGCTTTGGTGGAAAAGCAAAGGAAAACATTTGCAGCATCTAACTTGTTTTATAAATTTGAAAGTGGTTTTATGCCAGGAACTGGAGAAAGAGAAAAGATTTGATTGGTTGAGTTAGCCACATGAGCATACATTGGGCATTTTATTTAGTGCACGTTTCCACAACTTGCGACCCATCAAGCTAAAAGCAGTGCCCAAGCCACTTTCAGTTGCCTATTAGAGGCTTCAGAAACTTCCTTCCTTTTCAGGTTGTCTGCCTGGAACTGCTGAAGGAAGGGATATGTCAAATATGGCAAGCCCCAAAAGAGGAATCACAAATTGTGCCTTAAAATTGTATAAAATTAATGAGATTCTCTTCACATAAAATGTAGACTGTTTATCCACTTGGCATATTGGATCACTATTTATGAGCTCACCAGATTTCTTTAAAAACAAAATGAGCTTCACTAGTTTCTTTCTCAAAAGCAGAAATTTGATAGTATTTTTTACAGACTTCATGTTACCTCTGTCTATCATGGCCATATATATTTGCTTAACTGTCTGAATGCAACAGTAGTTAAAAGTTGTGGATTAGGGAAATCATGTTGCTCCATCTTTTTCAGCTCACAACTTTACATGAATTACAATCTGGTCTCTAGTGGGACTCTGCGGGAGGATGAATGCGGAGGAGCTGGAGCTACTGGGTGATTCCAAGTACAGGAACTATGTAGCAGCTGTCGACAAGGCTCTAAAAAGCTTCGAGTACTCCAGTGAATGGGCTGATTTAATCTCATCCCTTGGAAAGCTTAACAAGGTATGAGAAGACTTAGAAGGACTGGGTGAAATGCATGCAAAGTTTTGAGGGGGGAATTGAAAAAATTAAGTATAAAGCATTCATAATCTAGATTCCCCCTGCCGAACTATTTAAAAAAGGAGTGGACTGGCAGATCATTTTAATCATCAGGTTACTGTAGTGGGTGTCAGAATTATTCTGCATGGCGGATACTTTCTCTTAGGCTACACACCAGATAAAGGTTTTTGAATGAGTTATTATTGAAGGGAAGGAAGGTGGAACACCCTGTCATAATGATGTCATGAGATTGACACTTGCCACAGTTTTTAAAAAGTCACTGTCGTTACATCTGTCTGGCGACTGGCACCAGGAGAGCACATTCTAAGAACCTTATTCTGTAGGGGGGGGGGGATGTCCCTTTTAAAACGGAGCATTTCCTCTTACTAGAGGAAGCATTTTGGTACATATATTAATAAACAATAATAAAATTGAATGTATGTAAATCAAGATTCTTCATCACTCCCTAGAAGTGTTGCATGCCTACTGATTTAAATAACTGAAGTGTTAGTTTATGCCATACGAGGTGTGTGCTTGCTTTGACCGATAAAGCACACCATAATGGCCTGAAAAATAAAGGAGCCTTTAACTTTTGAACGGGGAACTTGTGGCCGTCTCATGTTGTTGGACTTCAGCTCCCATCTTCCCCATCCAGCCTGGACAGCAGTCAGGGATGATGGGAATTGGAGCCTAGCAGTGTTGAATGGGCCACACGGATCCAACCCCCGTTTTAACCTGCTGTGGCTTCCTGTGAGTGAATTTTGTAATGTAGATAAGGCAGCGAGTTAATAAAGCAGGTCAGTTTGTTACATCAGAAGTTTGGGAATCTGCATGAGAGGTGGTTTTCCTAATGCATCACATTCTGCCAAGGGGAACGGATTCAGAAACCTTCAAATCAATCAGTTCTGTAAACTGCTGTCTGAGAGAAATTGGGTTTTGAATGTCTTGCAATGTTTTCTGTCAGGTTCTTCAAAACAATGCAAAGTACCAAGTAGTCCCCAAAAAGCTGACCATAGGAAAGCGCCTTGCCCAATGCCTTCACCCTGCCTTGCCAGGTGGGGTGCACCGGAAGGCCCTTGAGACGTATGAGATCATCTTCAAAATCATTGGGCCCAAGCGTCTGGCCAAAGATCTCTTCCTATACAGGTAAAAAGAATGACCTTTATATTGTATTCTGAGCATTAGCTTGCTGTAATCAAGAATTGTTTTTATTTGAATAAGTCAACAGTATAAATCCTGTACAGTGGTGCCTCGCAAGACGAAATTAATTCGTTCTGCGAGTTTTTTCGTTATGCGAGTTTTTTCGTCTTGCGAAGCACCGCTGTGTATTGACGGTTTCCCATAGGAATGCATTGGCGGTTTTAAAAAAAAGGCGCAAGACGTTTCGTCTTGCGAAGCAAGCCCATAGGGAAATCCATCTTGCAAAGCAACTCAGAAAACGAAAAACTCTTTCATCTTGCGAGTTTTTCGTCTTCCGAGGCATTCGTCTTGCGAGTTTTTCATCTTCCGAGGCATTCGTCTTGCGAGGTACCACCGTAGTACATTTCACTTGGGTCAGAATGTAGATAAATTTAACAGTGTGAGCTGCTGCTAATGTTACGGTAGAAAATTAAAGGCATATTAACTTGCAGTGTATTCCTAATTCCCTGATTAGGGACAGGACATAGCCAGCTGGGGGCACCTCTGCTGTGATGACTTGGAGTTGGTGCAGCAAATATGAAGGAAAAAACCACCACCACCTTCCATCCTGGCTAGTACAAGTGGCAGGGCTTTGGATGTGACAGTGGCTCCACCTCTCTGCTATCCAGGTTCATTTAGGATTTAGGTTTTGCCCATTCAGGAGATATTGGGGGGGGGGACAGAGAAAGCTACATTATATTTGGTAGTATAAATGATAAGAAGCAAAACTATTTGTTGAGGTGTGTGACATAGTTGTAGACAAATTCATAGGCTATAAATATACCAGTATTATCCAAATTGGAATCATTTTAGGGGAGTAGAATAATAAAGGCTTTGCTGAACACACAGAAACACATACACACATAGGTGATAATAAAATGAAAATGGACATAACCGGAAGTCTTTGAAACCTCTTATTTATTAATTATGAGCATCTGGTTACCAAATAAGATGGGCATGAAAGGAGATACATATCTACTCTGAGCATATGTTTCTCTTACATCTCTTGTTTGTATTGCACTTAGAGGGCAGAAGCACTGAATCCCAGTATAACCAGAATGTGGAAGGCAAGGATTGAATTCAGGAGTTAAGATGCTCAATTTGAATGGAGTGGCAATAGCATGCTTATTAATAAAGGCATGAATGGTTTTCAGCTTTTTAGCTATGTTTTTAAATGGTAGCTTTGCATTTTCATGTTTCACTGGATAATCTCCACAATTCCATTACTGTGTATAGTGTCTCATTCAAAACAAGCCTCTCTGTTGGGTAGGCTCTCGTGGGAAATGGTGATGTTCTTCAGGAAAACTTACTAGTCTGTGAAATGGATCCGGAGAATGTATAGATTAAGCAGCCTTTGTCTTTGTTAGTTGGTTATCCTCATATGCTGAAAATTATCCATATAAATCAGTCCAGCCTCTCAGTACCTTTTTGTATCTCTCTGATTTTTTCCAAAACAGTTCTGGGCTTTTCCCTCTGCTTGCGAATGCTGCTATGTCTGTCAAACCAGCATTACTCAGTCTGTATGAAGTTTATTACCTTCCTTTGGGCAAAACGTTGAAACCAGGCTTGCAAGGATTGTTAACTGGGATACTTCCTGGCTTGGAGGAAGGTTCAGAGTATTATGAGAGGTAAGGCTATGGGCTAATGTAATACCTCTGTTATAAAATCTTGTGCACTGTGAAAATTTCTAAGATGCTAATCTTAACTGGTTGTCCCTCGATGCAAACTTAATAGGTAGGGCAGGGAAGAGGTGGAGGTGGCGGCACTCTGTGCACAAAATAGTATATAGTCCAAGAAACTAGGCATTCTCAAAGCACAGACTCTCCAGATTCTGCCACAGAATTGCTGTATCGGACCCCCAAGAATAAGTTAGTACTGGGGATGTTTTTTCATCCCCTGAGTGATCTTGAGGTGGAGAATGAAATCAAGGAAGCAGCCAAAGGAAGAAGTTAGTAATTGGTGACTTCAGTTACCCTCACGTGCATGTTCCAGTCACAATAAAGAGGTAAAATTTCTAGATACACTAAGGAACTGCCTTGGAACAGTCTGTTATAGAACAGGTGAAAGGAATGGCAGCCCTGTACTTTATCGTCAGTTGTTCCTGGGACCCAGTTTGAAATGTAACCATTGTTGAACTGCTAGGTAAAGTGACCATAGTGTTATCACCTTCAACATATATGTGAGTGGACAGTTGCCAAGAGAATCAAACACATCTGAAGTCACATTTGACTTCAAAAGAGAGAGCCTTTATAAAATGAGGGTATTGGTAAAAAGGAAGTTGAAAGGGTAAGTCGAGACAGTCAAAACTTTCCAGTACAAAACTGAAACTGAAACCAGTATAAGCACAGCAGTGAAAACAATTTAAAACCACCAAGAAAGAAATTTAAATATAATGTAGCAGGTATAACTACGACCAAGTTGGGTTTTTTCTTCTTCATTTAATTGCCTTCTGTTTTAATTGAGGTAAGTCAGGTATATCAACCCAGATTTCTGAGCCTTCCAGATTTATTTATTTACTGTTTTACTTCCACCCGCTCTTGTTGCTCATGCCACAGAACCAATACTCTGCTGGAGAAGGTAGCTGCCGCAGTGGACCAGTCAGCTTTCTACAGTGCACTCTGGGGTAGTCTTCTCACTAGTCCTGCTGTTCGGTTGCCTGGAATTACTTATGTCCTCTCCCATCTAAACAGGAAGCTTTCCATGGAAGACCAGCTTTATATAATAGGCAGTGACATTGAACTGATGGTAAGAGTCGGTAAAGTTTCATTTATGGAGCCCCAGCCCCAGTTCATTATCTTCATCACCTTTTGAAATAGCTGTTGCGTAAGGAAATGCATCCTGTTTACTTTCTAGCAGCAGATGAACTTGCAAAAGATCTGCGTGTTAGAAGTATTTTAAAAATGCTGATATAAATGATGAGAATACTTTCAAAGTATGGCATTTCTTTGCCCATCAGACCAAACCAACGAGCCTGCTTTAAAGTTAAGCACATTTTAAAGGCACAGAGAGAGGATTAAGCATTTCCCATTGAAATTGGTAGGACTTAAAAGAGCTTAACGTTGGCTGGAGAACTTTGCTTGAAAAGCCAAGTAATCCTTGATACTTTTTAAGTCACTTAGCGCTTATGAGATCAACATTTTTAAAATCTTGTTTCTGAAGGTCTGTGTTTTGTTTCCTAAAATAGCATTCAATATTTTTTTCACAGCAGAGATATGGCGAAGTATATCTAAAGTGTGTTTAAATTTGGAGCACAGGGTTTGTGTGGAGAAATAGTTACATTTTCTGGTATTTACTCTGTGAGATGCCATGGTATTATAGGACTGAGTATCTGATATTATCTATTATTTTTCAAGTGTTTTTGTAATTTTATTCCTACAACCCCTACACTTTACTTACGTACTTACATTCTTTCCATGTTGCTTGATATTGACTCAGATCAGGTCAGATTCCTCAGAGATAAATTCACAATCTCTGAGCATTGTGGCTCCTCTGCTTGCTTGCTTGCTTGCTTGGCGTGCCTCTTCCTTCCCTCCAAGACCACTGGGCATTCAGACATAGGATGAACATGTGTAAAAGCCAATGTCCAGATTCTGTGGAGGGAAGGAGGGCACAGTCATGCTTATCCTGCTGTGCTTAGGGAGAGAATCACCCTAACTGGACCGCTAGTTAAAGCAGTCTGTGATGTTTGTGTGCATATGTATAAAAAAAATCAGCATTGCTGATTATGCCTATACTAATGGTAATTTTATTTCAGGTGGAAGCAGTAAGCACCTCAGTGCAGGATTCCAGTGTACTAGTACAGAGAAGCACACTGGACCTGATACTTTTCTGTTTTCCATTCCACATGAGTCAGGTAAAACACTGCTGAATGAGTATTCCACGAATCACTTTGTTGCATATACGTATTACCCATGGGTGCATTCTTCAACCAACGTTTCTTAAAAGACTCCCCAAGATTTGAATAATAACATGTTCTGGTGTAAGAGATCTCTTAAATACTTACTCCAGAGGGTTCTCTTCATGCATACAATGCCAATTTTTCTTTCTGAATTTGAGAAGAGATGACCAGAGCAGACCGTTTGAGTTCATGCAGTATATCAGCAACTCTCAGGAATATGTTATTGAAATAGCAATATACAACTTTTGCAAATGAGTAGCGTTATTTGGCATTGACTGAAACTTGGTAATTAGCTGGTTTGAATTCTGTGTCAGCACAGTTGTGAAGGTAAGCAAGTGATTATGAGCTATTCTCAAATTCTCTGTCTTAAAAATAGATTGGCCAGCCCAGACTACCTCTGATATCTTTGATCATTCTCTTGCTTATATTAGATCAATATAGTGATCAGCATTTAACTCTGCATTAAAGTTGTGTGTTCAGGGGAAAACATGATTTCTTTCTCCCCGGTGATTATTTTATTATCTTTGAAATGTAAATGTTAGGGTTTGCCTTTGGTGTACTTCATCAGATTAAATCGCCTGAAACTAGGTATAGGCTGCAAGAAGAGATGTGGTTGTTTTCTGCTGGTGCCGGCAACGGCACAAGCCACTTAGAAGGGGCTGATTAAGAACAGGCAGCCTAGATTTTTTTTTGTCAGATTCCATATCTCAGCCTGCATGAATCCACAGGTATTGGGATGTGAATAAGAATATTTTTTCCTCCTATACAACAAAACGCTTGAACGTAACACCTGCTGCAGTTTGTTGTTTAAATGTAACATTCCCAATTTTAGGCGACGCGCCCAGACATGATCAGAATTCTGTCAGCATCTCTTCATGTAGTCCTGCGCAGAGACATGTCACTCAATAGAAGGCTTTATGCCTGGCTTCTAGGTAGGTGCGGGATTTATATTTTTATAAAATCAGCTGGTACCTCATTGTAACTGTAACATTGTAAACCCCCCTTCATTTTAGTATGTGCGGTTTTATTTTGGACTAAAGTTTGTTGCGGAACATTTTGAATGTTCCTGTAGCTCTTGCTGTTGTGTTATGGCTGACTAAAGATACAATAAATTTATAATTTATTTCTAGTTTATAATCTGCCTTTTAATTCGCATGAAGTTTTGAAGTAGGGAACTTTTTTTTTTTTAAGTGCACACCTAAAAATGCAGTGTAAAACATCAATAGTAACAGTAACTGAACCAGCAGCTTATCTCTGCCAGCACACCTAGCTAAATGCATGCATACGTATGTACGTATATACATGCATACATACATACATGCCGTATAAATTTCTACCATAAAGGTAAAGGGACCCCTGACCATTAGGTCCAGTCGTGGCCGACTCTGGGGTTGCGGCGCTCATCTTGCTTTATTGGCCGAGGGAGCCGGCGTACAGCTTCCGGGTCATGTGGCCAGCATGACTAAGCCACTTCTGGCGAACCAGAGCAGCGCACGGAAATGGTGTTTACCTTCCCACCGGAGTGGTACCTATTTATCTACTTGCACTTTGACGTGCTTTTGAACTGCTAGGTTGGCAGGAACTGGGACCGAACAATGGGAGCTCACCCCGTCGTGCGGATTCGAACCACTGACCTTTCGATCGGCAACCTCTAGGCTCTGGTTTAACCCACAGAGCCACCTGCGTCGCCATGTTAGAGAATAAAACTTGGTACTGGGGAACTGCTGCTCCAGCTGTTGGAATTTGCCTTGTGTGGTTCTGCAGGGTTCTGCTTTGTCTTGGCATCATTTTCATCATCTGCATCAGAGAGGGCTGACATGCTACCCTTCACATGTTCCAGGACCAGTTGTTCCACCTGCCGTAGCTGGCATGCTCATTGGTCAAGAGTGATGGGAGTTGTAGTTCAACAACCTCTGGAGGGTATCCCATTGACAACCCGTCATCTACATGTAACTGCTTGGAGAGGCTGTTCAAAAATTGTGAGAACGAGGAGGCTACATTAGTGTGCTTGGCTCTGTTCCTCCTTGTCAGACTTAATGCAGACAAGATGGCGGTGTTAATAGAAGGGACCTGCTTGACACTAGAGTCATGGTTTTCCTGTTCCAGTTGGGGTCCTGCTTCCCCTAAAGGAGAATTTGGGTATAGAGTTTGGGCATGCTACTGGACTCAACATTGCTCCTGGATTTTCCAGAGCATGGCCTGGTGGACAGCTGTATCTAGCAAAGGATAGCCTGGCTACTATGATAACCAGCCTTTGTAACCTCCAGGCTAGACTGTTGTAATGTACTTTATCTGAGACTACAATTGAAGAGCGTTGAGCCATTCATTGGGATATAAGTAATAAATAAATTTGCCACCTACACCACCCAGCGCAAATTGGGATAGCCTATAGAAATCAGCTATAAAATGTACATTATTTCATAACCCAACCTTGCACTAGTAGGTAATGTTTTCTTAACTTTATAATAATAAAACTCAGATTCAGATATGCATACAGAAGCCAGATTGTCTTTTTATTAACAACAAGATTTCCACTTCTTTGATGCAGACTGGCCACAGACTGATGTGATGTAATGCTTAACAGTGCAGTTTTATGCTTGTTTACTCAGAAGTTAGTATGTTTAGGATTGCAGCCTGAGAGACTGAACTGTGAATCAGGATCTCCCTAGTGGAAATCTCAGCCCAGCTCTGAGCTTGCCAAGTAGCCTTTAGGCATGCCGCCATTCTCGGTCTCAGCAATGCAGAGTGACCTACCTTAGAGGATGAGTGTAATTATTAGAATGAAATGATGCATGTGAATCAATGTAAACATTCAAAAGTGCCATGACTATAGTAGAATTCTTGTAAAGTCTAAATTTATATTTCCTCCCATCACTAGAAAAATTAAGTGTGGCATTCATCATCCAGAATGCCAGGAATTTCTGTAGAAGTGAAAGTAGCTTGATGTTTTGCTCTTTGTGTCACCAGTTGCCTTTTATTAAATTAAATTTAAAATGGTCTTTCCTCTTGCCAACAATATTTGGACGGCAAAATGGTAAGTTATCAGCACTAAGCCATTGTTCTCCCTGTTTGTTCTTCTTTACCAACTTATTTAAACACTCTGTTAATTTGCCATATGCTTTTTCCTTTTGCTTTTGCTTGAAGGTTTTGATAACAACGGTGCCATTATAGGACCTAGAAGCACAAGGCATAGCAATCCTGAAGAACATGCTACGTACTACTTCAATACTTTCTCTAAGGAAATGCTAGTTCAGGTAGTCATGCTTTCGATATGTTGTTCGTGTGTCCCTTGTAGGTTCTCAGAAATGGCTGGTGGGCTCTGTTCAGCTTCGTAGATCACAAGCTGTCCAGTCTTTCTATAGGGGTTCCTCTTGCTAATGGCAAACATGCCACCTGATTAGCTGGCTCCAAGCCCAGCCTGTTTTGTAGGGCACCTTTTGACCCATATTGAAAGGATTTATTGTGTTGTGCAAAATGTGAGACTGGGAGTAGACTACCCATTTGCAAATACTAGGGGAGCATTTTGTTCAAAGCTAGTACCATTTTTGGGAAGCAAGCAGTTCGCTTGACTGTGCAAGGAACCAGAAAGTTCTCTTCAACTCTTCTAAAATCAGTAGTAGTATAACTTTTAAATGCAAGCAATTATCATTCAAAGCAATGTTATTAAAGGAAGAAGTAATTTTAAGTACATTCAGTGTATTTCACCCCCACCCCTGGTCTTCTGGTATTTTTCCCCCTTATAGCAATTTTGGCTCTGACATGCATTGGTGATTCATATTTGTTTCAAAAATTAACTTGATTTTGTGAAGGGTGAGGAGAATGGTTAGATAGAGGATGCTCAAATGATGGCATGTGGCAGACAGGTGGACAAATGTACATTCACACTTTCAAGCATTTCTGATCCATAGTTGTGGCCTTACCTTGTCTTAATTTTAATGGCATACCCCAGGAGTACACTTGAGAGAAGACCGTTGACTGGATCCAGAATGTCCCTTTCACAAACTGAAAGCCTCTTCAGGGAATGAAAGGGAGTTAGATCCAGGGGCTGCTCCCACTGAAGAGTGGGGAGGAGGGCAATGTTTTGTAGAACTAGGTTAGCGTTTCAGGTAGCAGCACCATGAATGGTTTCTTACTGGTGCTTTGGTCACTGTAGTCTAAACTCTTGTCTCACTTCTTGATTCTAATGCGTTGTTTCTTACAGGCAATGGTGGGAATTTTGCAGATCAACGTGTGTGGAGAGGAGAGCACATTGACGCAGGATCTGAAGCCTTTTCGGATTCTTATCAGTTTACTGGACAAACCTGAGCTAGGTAACTATATGAATGTCCTTGCATGCCAATGGAGGGGGGGGTGCCTGCTGTTAAATAGTAAGTAACAGTTCACATAGTAGTAACAGAAGGCAAAAGAACAAACAAACAAACATCCAGACATTCTAAAGTACTTCATATGATGAAATGAGGCATGCACCATAAGTAAAAAAATAACCTGGAACTTCTCTCATATGCCTATCTGAACAGCTATAATAAAACTTAGTGACTGTTAAAACAGCAGTCTGTGATCCATGCAGCTGTACCTCCTTTACTCTGTTCTAAAAATCACCCACTATCGCTTTATCACAGAGTTTTGGTAATGCAGTGTTGCATTAGCACAGGAGGAAGAGAGGGTGCTGCTTTGATGGGATAGAATTGCTCCCCAGAAGTGGTTAGAATTGCACTTGAACAGAATTGCAGAGTATAACACAAGAGCTACTGTAGTGTAGCTGCTACATATGTCAGCAGGCATGTTTGAGGTCAGATTGCAAGCCCAGAATTTTTCAATTCTGACAATGTAAAGAAAACAGGCACTGGGAATGAATTGAGGAACAGTTTTTGAAATAAATGTGCTTCGCCTTTTTCACCTGTAGTTCAAAGGTCAGACACAGTCTTAAAACAAGCTTGCTACGATGCCTTTGAGGTTAAGATCATAGCCTAAATCTTTAATGACAGCACATATTAAGTTTTATTGAAATCAACACAGCCATAGAAAACGCGTTACTACATTGTACTGGCAGTGCCAGGAGATCACATTCCTTCTTTAGTTAGTGGTAGCAGCGTCATCCTTTCCAACAGTTTTCAGTGTGCTTTAAACATATTTCAGCCAAATAGAAAGCATAGATAAAGTTGTGTGTCTTTTGTTGTGCATTATTGAATTGTACAATTGGTATAACTGCAGATAAAGTGAATTCGGATAGTAGCCAATGGAATTTTTAATATAATTGATGTTTTTTTCTCTTGTTCCTTTTAGGACCTGTAATATTAGAGGATGTACTGATTGAAGTATTTAGGACATTATATACTCAATGCAAAGCAGAGCTGGATCTGCAGGTGGACTCCTCCTTCCGCAAGGACCATGCTCAGCTGAGCAGGTGGCTATGTCGAGAGGAAAAAAGAGAAATCCCTTCCTACAGCCCAGTTTCTTGAACAGCAGCCTTTCATGCAAAATTATTTTGCAGATGTGGGCAGTTGCAATATTAACTTGATATGTCATGCAGGTCAGGGATTGGATCAGATACTGAAAGTCCTGCCAACCTAGCAGTTTGAAAGCACATCAAAGTGCAAGTAGATAAATAGGTACTGCTCTGGCGGGAAGGTAAATGGTGTTTCCGTGCGCTGCTCTGGTTCGCCAGAAGCGGCTTAGTCATGCTGGCCACATGACCCGGAAGCTGTCTGCGGACAAACACCGGCTCCCTCGGCCTATAGAGCGAGATGAGCACGCAACCCCAGAGTCCTCCGCAACTGGACCTAACGGTCAGGGGTACCTTTGCCTTTACCTTTAAAATACCCGACCCGAGCCGGTATTTTTAGGGAGAGCATTCACAAAGTGTGCGTGCTAAAAGTAGCACATTTATTTGTTGTTACATTTATATCCCACCTTCCCTGCAAGGAGCTCATGGCAGGATACATGCTGCTTCCTCTCTCCAATTTATTTGTGCACCTGTCCTGTGAGATATTTAGGTTGAGAGACGGTGACACACCCAAGGTTACTTTGTTCTGAATACTGTTGTTACATTTTTATTTCAGCAAACTGAGGGAAAATAAGAAAACAGCAGAGCTGATTAAAACTGCCAATCTTCTGTTCAATTCTTTTGAGCCTTACTATATGTGGGATTACATTGCCCGTTGGTTTGAAGAATGTTGTAGGTAAGTTATATTTCACTGAAGATGTTTTGTGTACTGTTGGGTGCTGGTAGAGGAGCACAATTGAGTTGATACGCTTACGTTTTTTAAAAAACCTATGTACTGTGCTTCTAAGTTGTCAAAGTATGCTGTATAGATCTTTTAGAAAGAGGAATCTTGCCATACTTAGATTGTTACTTTACTCTTGGTGTCAGTTTCCATGTGCATGTGTGTCGTGTTATGATTCAGTGCCTGGTGACTTGCAGCTGAATGTGCGAACTGATTCCGTTGCAAATCATTACTTCAAGGATACGTGCGGTGCTACATATCTGTCTCTGGTAATTAATCTATCTGACGGATGTAGAACCTGTGGCCCTCCAGATTTCGCTAGACTACAACTCCCATCATCCCTGACCGTTGGCCAGGCTGGCTGAAGTTAATGGGAGTTGCAGTTCAGCGACTTCGGCAGGGCCAAATATTCTGCTAATATTACTAGTTACACAGCCACACTGCTACCAATGAATAAATTATGCTTTGAATTCATAGGAGGACACTGCATGCCCGACTACAGACTGTGCCTGGAGGTGGTAGTGAACCTGCTGAACTCCCCCTTACCAATTTCTGCCTGCTAGTTGATTTTTTGTTGGATATAGTATCTTTGGTAAGATTTCTACTGCTCGCAACTTGGTTCTCCTCCCACTACTCTGTGGTTTTCTAAGCTAGGTAACCCTCCAGGTGGCATGAAAGAGGTCTTTAATCCAGCAAAGTGGGCAGGCATTGCTTCAAAAGTGATATGATAGGGCCTGGGTGGGGAAGCTGGGGGCCAAATTCAGCCCTCTGGTCCTTTCTGTCTGGCTCTTGCAACTCTCCCCAGGCCATGCCCCTCCTTGCTTGTGTTTGCATGGTTGAAATGTGTCTTCAACTCCGATGACTCTTGCTTGTCTAGATGGACGATAGACAGGGATGTCTTGGTGTGTATAGAAACTAGCTAACCTTGCAGAGCTAAAACTCTTCTACATTGCTCTTCCCACTTTTCCGTCTGGCCTCGGCCCCCTCACAGTCACGTGGCCACCGGAAGACTCCCCTGAGACTCCCCTTGCAGTAGGGTCTTAGTTTTAAGAATGAGATTTTATCACACAGAGATCTGTTTATTATTTGATTGTGGGCTCAGCCTCACTTCTTTCTCTTGCATCCCTCCTCCTTTGTCTATTACTATGCTAATTGACAGCAGGATATGTGGCGCTGTGATTTTGTTAAACTTGTTAGATAGCAGTTGTTTTTTATGCATGCCGCAATCATATTTCTCTATCAACATTGTATATCTTAATGAAGGCTCTTAGAAATGTTTGGGGTTTTTTGCCTCCTGTTATCTCTCCTTTGTCTTCAAACTCTTTGCTTTCTCATTTCAAAGCCTACTAGAAGTATGAGAGTGCTTTGTCAGGTATGGCATTCAGACTGTTTTCCTCTTTTGATTAAAAGTGATCCGTTTACATGTTTCTGACAGTATATATTTTGGTAATATTAAATGTGAAAGAATCGTGAATATTTGATTGCCCTCTGTAGTTTTGTTATCAGTTTGTAGTTTTAGAGTGTTTTCAAACAACCGTTTTTTTTACACAATAAATGCACATTTGTTTCTCACTTTCATCAGACACACTGAGTTGCACTTCTCTTGGGAGTTTTATCATATTTTCCAAGCCCTCAAATCACTACAGCTGAATGCACTTCCCGGATATTGCTTTCTTTGCTGTTATAACAACTGTGTCAAATGTAGATTAAACAGCAGGGAGAATAACCATCCTTCCTGAAATATTTTAAAGACTGTGCTGCTTACTCTCCTATGCTTGAACATACATGCAACCTGTTTATTTATAAATACACATAAGTAGGCATGCTTAGGGGTGCCAACTTGAACAAAAAAGTTGATCACATAATTGATCATATGACATGGTGCATGCACACCATTTGAATGGCAATGCCCATCAACTTGGGTGGGGTTTGTCCCCTTCAAATATTTTAGGGGGGGCAAAGCCTCCATGGCCCCTAAGAGTTGGCTTCTATGCACATGATAGATAGATACACAGATATACACGGGTCTGTATTTAGCAAATATCAGCACAGGTTCTCTAAACATCCCCATAAAACCCATCTTCCCACAGCATGACTTTCCCCTTGCATACTGTGACTGAATTTGTTAAGTGATCAAGATTTAATATTATAAATTCATATGTATAACATGAGTGATACCTAGTGTTGTGCCAAGCTAGTTTCCCCTTCCTCTTCTCCTCCCTTTTGCAGCACTCCATTCCCCCCCTGCCATCTGATCCAGGATGTCTCCCACCCCTCAAAAGCAGATTGGGTGAGTGGCCAGGAGGCTGTAGGGAGTAAGAGAGGAAGGAGAAGCCCCCGTTGCGCCACTGGCAGTCCTCCCTGCTAGTGGACAAACAGAATTAGCTATCACCCCATGTTTAAAAGTTGTTGCTTTTTAACCAAGCCTTAATTTCCTTTCTTTTTTCAAATTTTGTAAAAATAGAACTATTGAAACTTGTAGTCCGTAGAAAGGATAAATTACAGAAGCCACTGATACCAGTTCTAATTGTATTTTGTTGCTAGGAGACCTATATTGAAATACAAACGGAACATCTGCCTCAGCTGCTACTCAGGATGATCTCTGCCTTGACGAGCCACCTGCAGACTTTGCACTTGTCTGAGCTAGCAGATTCCTTGAAACTCTGCTCAAAGATTCTTAGCAAAGTTCAGCCTCCGCTGTTGTCCGCTGGTACTGACGGTGCCTTGCAGTTTCCGAGCAGGCACAGCATCGTCAAAGAATGGGAAGAAAGAAAGGTAATCCAGAAAATACTCTTCGTTTTAAAAAATAAACAGCTCCAACTTTTGAAACGGTTGCTATAAGCTTAGCTCCCATTCTGTTGCTTTAAAACCTGTGGCCTACTTCAAGAATAGACTGGCTGCCACATATGCACCTTGCGGGCTTTATATTAGAAAAAAGATAGCTTTGTGTGCCATGTGCACCAGAAACACAGAAAAGCTTAAGAGGTTAGGAATATGCATGCATATTTTTGTTTGTTTGTTTCCCCGGAAGTGTAAAAGACCTGATCCATAAGATCAGAGGCTCTGCTCTGTGTGCACCTGCCAAGTGAAATGAGACAAGTTTGCTACTAGGAATGGGGTCTTCTTGGTGGTGGCACCTTGGCTGTAGGAAACTCTCCCAGAGAGACCTGCCTGCCACCTGTATGGAATCCCGTCAAATTCGGTGAGGATCCCTTAAGTGGTGGTGGCAAAAAATCACTGTGGGTTGCGGAGACTGGTTTTCTGAACTCACCTGCTGTTAAACTATAAACAAACGACAGCTGGTGAAAATTAGAGAACAACGTTTGCTAACACACAAAATGACACGGTTTGCTTTCCACCTCTGATTTTATTCAGCTCTTGCTCCTTCCTTATTCTTGTCTCAATTAGATGCCACCAGTTTCTGCAGAGAACCCAAACGATGTGTTTGAAGATGGTGAAAATCCTCCAAGCAGCCGGTCATCCGAAAGTGGCTTTACCGAGTTTGTGCAGTATCAGGCAGATACGACTGATGACATTGACAGGATGCTGAGTGGGGGGCCTGGAACAACTGGCCTCCCCATTATAGGCAGCACTTCTTCAGAGACTGAGACAGTCTCCACTCTGGGTTCCGAGGAAACAATTGTTCAGCTGTCTTCTAAGATGGCCCAGGGGACAGGATCTCGAAGTGGGAAGACAACAACAGTTCAGAAGACTGCAATGCAGTGCTGTTTGGAGTATGTCCAGCAGTTTTTAACCAGATTTATCAACCTGTACATCATTCTAAGCAACTCCTTGTCTCGGCCTTTAGCGGCTGAGCTTCAGGAGGACCTCGTCAGGGGGAAAGGAGAGGCTGCACAGTGTACCAGAGAGTCACAAGGGGATGCAGCTAAAGGGAAAAGGACCACTAAGAAGACAGCGCCAAAAGAATACCTCTCTGCCTTCATTGCTGCATGTCAGCTCTTCCTTGAGTGCTCAAGTTTTCCAGTTTACATTGCAGAGGGAAACCACACATCAGAAATACATGCTGAGCAGACAGATATTGGTGAGTAATTTCCTACATTGTTAATCTCCTCCCCTTTAAAACTTCCTTTCAGGTTTGATCTTTCACTTTTTGTAAAACCAGTTTTGACTACCTTTTGTTTCTCTTTCTCTCTTTGTGCACAAACCCAGTTTTCCTATTCTTTATTATTATTATTCTTTAAGGAAATGTTTCCTAGTAAAAAAAGGGCTTGATGGGAGGTATACTGGGTTTTGATTTGGGTAATTGTTGGAAAGGATTTGCTTCAGACTTAGGCACCATTCCTGCTTAATTCCTATCAGTATGTATGTTTGACATTAGGATACATCAGATGTAAATTGATGCACTTCCAGTGTATTTTTGGTGTAGGTTATTCTCACACTTCACATCTGCTGTGTGATACGGTTGCTTGCAGTTAATAAGCTCCTGTATTGAGTATCTAATACATATGAAAACTTCACGGCTTTGTTGATGCATGCAAAGTATCTCATTTTTCAAAAGAAGGTTGAGGGGCCAGGAGTAGTATTCTGTGTCAGTTAGTCTCAAAGAACAGGCGTTCATTTTCTCTGGGGCTTCTGAAAGCTTTGTTTTCTGAAATCGGTTTCTAGCTGTAGTTCCCCCCCCCCCCTCCAAAGTCTCATATGGAAGCATTGAAACTGCCTTACCCCAAGTCAGATTATTTGTCCATTAATCCCTGTGCTGTCTGCTCTCACTGGCACTGGCTCTGCAGGGTCTCAGGTGTAGCCACTTCCTGCTCCTATTAGCTAGAGATGTTGGGGGTTGAGCCTAAGAACCTTCTTCATGTGCAGTGTAGGGTTCCAAGACCTCATCCCCAAGGGGCCTACTGTGAAGCACTTTTGTACAATCCGTGTGAGGTTACTGACACACCCCAACAGCCAACCTGAGGTTTCCATAGTTGAAATAATAGCCATATCATTAAAGTAGCTCCATTCCAGTGACAGTGATGGTGTGCAGTTGCTAGTCCATCTTCCATAAGTGCTTAACTACCCAACTATTAGAGTTTTGGTTTATTATTCTGCTCCCTCCAGATGTTGTTGGACTACAACTCCCATCACCCCCAACCACTGACCTTGCTGGCTGAGGTTGATGGGAGTTGTAGTCCAGCAAAATCTGGATGATATGATTGGCTATTCCTACTATATCTTGCCACCTTTTTGTTGTTCAGTTTCATGTCAGGTGTTTGGGTTTTTTTAGCACAGATTATAGTTGTCATGCCTAAGGACCTATATCTATGTTGGATATAGATAAAGAAGAAGAATAGAATGGATGATTTTGGAAAGCAGCTAGTTCATGGTTGGAGGGCAATTAATGCATTTAAGCTTGGGAATTTTGATGCGTGTACTTAGCCCATGAACCTCCACCCTCTGCTTTCAGTGGAGTCTGCAGATCAGCAGGCACGTTCAGATCGGATATCTCCATTGAAATAAATGGAACAGTCCATGCATTGCACACAATAAACCCATTGAAATCAATGGACTTAAACAAGTCATGTCTTCTGATTCAGTTGGTCTACTTGAGTATTACTTAGTTGGATACAACCCCATGTGTGCAACTAAGGCGTACATCTTAGTTCTAGGATGGGGACCATATTTGTATTACTGCCTCCCTTCATTCCTTTTATCATTTTTAGACTGCAATTAATCTCTTATTCCTCCTGTTCAACATTATCTGTGTGATATGGTTGCTTGTCGTGATCCCTTGAGATCCAATACAAATTTAGATGGTGGCCGTGATCCATTTCAGTATGCCCAAGTGCCTACTGCATATATGCATCAGGATTTTTTAAAATTAAAATATCAAAAAGCATCCTCTCCATACTACATCTGAAACTGCTTTTGAACACTGATTTTCAAAAGCAGCCTACCTGTTTGGGGTAGCACAGGGCTGGTCTGCTGTTTGAAGATAGGCCATCAAAAGCCCAGCTAGACATGCAGAGTAAACTGTGATACATTTCTGCAAAGTCTTTTATTTTCGCTCATTCTACTTTTCCCATTAGAGTTTAACCTATCTGAAGTAGCTGATGGTGGTACAGGAGATATGCAAGATGGAGGGGTGGTGGGTGGGAATAAATATAATTTTCCAATATAAGAGGAACTGCTTTTTTTTTAATAGAAGCCCTTTCCTTTCAGATTGTGAAGAAGAGCAGCCCCCCTTGTGGCTCCAGACTCTTATGGGTGCTTGCAGACAAGCCAGTGATTTCAGCATCCAAGGTGTCACTATTTCTTTAATAATGGACTTAGTGGGATTGACTCAGTCCGTTGCTTTTGTCACTGGAGAAAATCTGAATAGTGTGGAAGCACCACAGCCTCTGAGTCCAAACCAAGGAAGGGTGGCTGTTGTGATCAGACCTCCTCTCACTCAAGGCAACCTCCGATACATGGCTGAAAAGACAGATTTTTTCAAGGTACAGTAAAACAGTCATACAGCTTCCGTAATGATAAAAATGTGCCAGGCCGAAGAACCTCTGCAACATTTATTTTCACTTTCTACAAAGCCTGATTAGTTGTTAGTTTAAAGCAAGTTCTAGCTGGGAAAGTAAGCCAGCTTCATAACCTATGATTTGAAGTTGGCTTGTTCGGAAACGTTGAATTATTATTTTTTAATTGTATCTAGACAAGGTTATGTCCTTAAATTCTATTGATTTTTGGTAGGACCTTTGCAGAAGCTTGTCAAGTGGAGCACAGCTACTATGCTGTGGGGCACAGCTACTATGCTAGCATCCCAGCAGGTGGGTTGCTGTTGCATATTCATGAGGCAGCAGGGAGGGTGGCATGGTGCAAACACACCAGCGAGCCAGTCTGGTGCTCCTGCCAATGTGTTAGCACCACACTGACCTCCCTAATACCTCACCCTTCCACCTTCCAACAGTTATCTGCCTACTGGGAAACTAGCACAGCAGTTCTGTCCACCTGGTGACCCACTTCTGAACTTCAGAGGTACTTAATTTCTAAGTACTGCACCCAAACTTTGCACCTTACGAGACTGTTATCACTGCTTTGGGTTAAATGAAACTTAATACATTGCTCTGAAGCTGATTACTCACTACACTACTTGTTAAGCATTTTACCAACAATCCTGATAAGAGCATAAGAACAGCCTGCTGAATCAGGCCAATGGTCCATTTCGTCCAGCATCCTGTTCTCACAGTGGCCTGTTGGAAGCCTTCCAGCAGGACATGAGCGCAACAGCACCCTGTTGTTCCACCCCCACCCCTGTCAAAGTCCACTGCACAGCACTTTCCCAGTGTCTGACAGCCAGCTAGTTATAGGGCGCTTGGGAAACCCAGCACAAGGGGCTTTGCTGCTACTGTGGCACCAAGCGGTTTGCAATGAAACTGCTGCTGAAACAGATGTTGTTACTGCATTTTACAGAAATTTCTTTCCGGGCCTTATAAAGGCTTGGACCCAAAAACTCATGGGTGGAACTCTGCTTGAACAGTGAGGCTTTTTCACACTAACCTCCCTGTGCAACCCCCTGAAAAGCCACTTTTGAGGGGTAGAGGACCCTGTGGAAGAATATAGGATGTGTTGGGGGTGGAAGCAAGAGGATAGACTTGGCAGAAATCGGGGAAAACCTTGTAAAAGCAGAAGTGCCTTCCCATTGTAGAGGAGCACCTACATCACATTTGGATCTCAGTGTTTTTCTACTATTCCATCAGCTGGGCTACACCTAGGCATCTCCCCCCAGCTGTTCACTCTGATAAGACAGCTATAACTGTGTCTGTGTGTATTTCTCCTGTGTTCCTTTCCGAAGCATGTGGCATTAACACTATGGGACCAGCTGGGTGATGGAACTCCTCAACATCACCAGAAGAGTGTGGAGCTTTTTTTCCAGTTGCACAATCTAGTTCCATCATCTAGCATTTGCGAGGATGTTATCAGTCAACAGTTGACCCACAGAGACAAGGTAAATATTGGCTCACATGTATTACGCTCTTTTGAGGTGCGTTAAATTTAGGAATTGAGGCAGTGAAACTATTTTAGAATCCTATATTATCATTGCAGATTATGCAGGTAAAATGCAAGACATGGGAGCCTCACGGTGGTGTTGGTGAGGAACGGTGCAATTCTTGTGCAGGCAATCTTCCTTCCTAACAGTAGAGTCGTAATTAATAATAATAATAATAATAATAATAATAATAATAAATAGTTCCTTCTTTCCAGTGTGGTTCTTTGCAACCAGCCTGGCTCTTCCTCTAATTTTGTTCAGGTACTGTCTTTAGTCCAGCTTGTTGGATGCCACTAAATAAGTAACAAGCTTCATACCGCTCTGCCCTCTTATTTCTGCTTTCCTATTCTGATACTGTACTGAGGGAAAGATACAAAAAGGAAAATTGTGAACCAAAAGCTAGCTTGTGATTTCATTTATGATTTAACCGCAGCAATCACTTGATTATACCGTTTCCATGTGTTCCAACTTGGCTCTGATTTAGATTTCCACTTCCCTCCATACTTCCTCCAGTGAATTGTTTAACCATGTTATCTGTCTGTTTATTCTGCAGAAAATCAGGGCAGAAGCTCATGCCAAGTTTGCAGTGCTATGGCACCTCACCAGAGACCTCCATATTAACAAGTCCTCATCGTATGGCCGCTCATTTGACAGGTTGGTTGGATTCAAAGATAGTGCAAAAATATTCAGAGTTTAATTGTCTCTACCCAGGAAGAGCCATGTCGCTCTTCTCCCAATTCCAAATGGAAAGATAGCCCAGGGAGACCTCTGTCATCTCTTAGACCTTTGCAGAGTCCTCCCATTCTGCAGTAGATGAAGTGTCTGTCAAGTTGTTCAGCCAGGTTTCCCCAACTGAAGAAACTACAGGCTGATGCCCATAGTTACAACCATTGTGGTTTTTATATGGAATTTTTTTTCCACCCTCAGGTCCTTGTTTATAATGCTGGACAGCCTTAACAGTTTGGATGGTTCTACCTGGTCAGTTGGTCAGGCCTGGTTAAATCAAGTGCTCCAACGTCACGACATTGCAAGAGTCCTTGAACCTTTGCTTCTGTTGCTTCTCCATCCAAAAACTCAGCGCATTTCTGTCCAGAGAGTGCAGGCTGAATGTTACTGGAATAAACCATCTTGTTATCCTGAGGATGAAAATGAAAATAATTTTATGCAGAAATTTAACTGTGGTGATTGTAAGTACTGTGTTTAAAAACCCTAATTTCACATATCTGCCTTACTACTATGCCTTTACAATACTCCATCATACAGACAATGACCATTTTGTGCACGTTCAAGGCATACACAGCATGGTCGGACCTAGAGCAGGGCGGGCTTACATACGCTCTGCTGTCTTGTGCGATGACCCAGAACGCAACCCCCAAGCAAATTGGGGGTTGCCTGCACTTCCATATGGGGCCATATCACAAATGAAATATATCCATGAATTAGTAGCTGGATCAATGCTCTGTATGCTATTACTGATCCTGGAGAGGATGGCGTGGAGTCTAGAATGGTATGAAAGGAAGATGCAGTGCTCTGGTAGTATTCTGTCCTGATACAGTGGTACCCCACAAGACGAATGCCTCGGAGGACGAAAAACTCGCTAGACGAAAGGGTTTTTCGTTTTCTGAGGTGATTCGCAAGACGGATTTTCCAAAGGGCTTGCTTCGCTAGACGAAACAGCCCTGCCTCTCCTGTCATGGCGACGGTCACTGCACGCACGCACGCTCGCTTCCCCGCTCCTCCGGCTCCCTCCCACCTTCCGGCTGCCTCGCGCCGCTGTCCACCGCCCTCGCGTGCTCCTCTCAGAGAGCCGCTGCCGCCAGAAGCCAGCGTTGGAGCCGGAGTCGCGCTCCTGAGCCCCGCCGCCCTCCAGCAGTCGCGTCGCGCGGTGGCCACAAGGCGCGGGTGAGTCTGAGGTACCGGCTGCGGCAGCTGCCCTGCTTCTCCCCGCCCCTCCCCGCCGTTGTCAGTGTTTAAATGCAGTGGTGCTTCGCAAGACGAAAAAACTTGTACAACGAAAGAACTCATGGAACGAATTAATTTCGTCTTGCGAGGCACCACTGTACCATTTTCTTGAAGCATCTCAATTTAGACATCATACAATGGTACCTCGGGTTACATACACTTCAGGTTACAGACTCCGCTAACCCAGAAATAGTACCTCGGGTTAAGAACTTTGCTTCAGGATGAGAACAGAAATTGTGCAGCGGCAGTGCAGCGGCAACAGGAGGCCCCATTAGCTAAAGTGGTGCTTCAGGTTAAGAACAGTTTCAGGTTAAGAACGGATCTCCGGAACGAATTAAGTACTTAACCCGAGGTACCACTGTATTAGTTTAGAAGGGAATCGCCAATAATGGTAACAGTGCCACAAACTGAAGCAGATACTGTCTTCGCTAAACATTATTTCTTTCCTATTTTGTGGACTGTCATCTAGTCTAAGAGTCTTAACTTATTTTTAGATTTAATGGATTATTGATAAGCTTGTTTATCAAGAGGAATTTAGTCCAAGTTTATAGGTTATGAACTGGGAAGTTCTTCAGTTACATTTATGATAGATTATTGATGATCTGGTCATCAGGTTATAATTTCTGTGTTTTACTAAACCAACCCTTTAAAAATTAATTCTGGTATGGATTGTTTTCTGTTTATTACTCATCCACAATGCACTACTGCACAATGTAATTTATTCTCTAACAATGTGGAATTCTTGACGTGCCAGATAATTAAACCATAAACCAAGCACAATGTCTGTATATTCCCCCCATACATTATCTTCTGCTTTTTTGATCAATTACAGATGTCAAAGTCCAACAGCAACATTTAATCAGAGGTTAAATGCTTTGCTTTGCAGATTTAGAACATTTTTAAAAATATGCATTGAGTGCTTTTTGTACTTCTGTAAGTAATTGCTCATATTTGCAACACAGGTGGGCCCTGATCCAGAGCTCTGTTGGGTCTGTAAACCCATCTACAGAGCATTTAGACTTAACTGAGGGATAGCTACCTAAATGTCATTTATACAGCCTCTGAATAGGACGCTTGTATATTAACTTGTAAATGATCAGAGTGAACCGTCTGTAAAGCTGCTTTAGCAAGGAAGGAATGTTATGTGATTTAGGGAACTAATTGTTCAGTGTCTGTAGGAAAACATCACATCTAAATTTCCTTTTTCTTTTAAGCATTTGCCCACATGCCGGTAAGTCAGGAACAAGACATTACTGCTAAAGAGAACAACGAGAAGCAACTTGCCATGGATGAAATGGAGAACTTCAGTCTTACAGTCAACCCATTAAGTGACAGGATCTCCCTACTGAGTACCAGCAGTGAAACTCTTCCTATGGTTGCATCTGATTTTGATCTTCCCGACCATCAGATAGAAATAATGCAGAGTTCTGACTCTGGCTGTTCCCAGTCATCCGCTGGGGATAACCTAAGCTTCGAGGCAGAAGCTGAAAGCCTGATGGCAACAGACAGTTCTCAGCATTTGAGGGGAGATTCGCCGGATGAAATTGTCCAGCAGGTGGTCACTGACTTGATATGCAAGGTTGTCAGTGGGCTTGGAGAAGATACCGAACCAGGTAAGCATTACCTGTATTCAGAAGATGCCTCCACTAAGCTAAATGCTTTGGATCCCTCCGAAGAGGCTGCTAAAACTGAAGACCCAAACATTCAAGACAGCCAGAGCAGTTTGCTTAGCAACGACAGTTCTCAATTGCTATCTGCCTCGACCGAGACGGGACTGGACAGCATTTCCAACGAAATCTCCAGAAACAATTCCTCCCCTTGCATCTCAGTAAGCGAGCAGAGTCTCTGTGACCCGATTTCCGCGTCAGCGGAAACCAAGTCTAGGCAGAGAAGCCACAGCAGCATCCAGTTCAGCTTTAAAGGGAAATTCCCTGAAAAAACATCAGAGAAAGAAACCATCGTGAAAGAGTCGGGTAAGCAGCCGGGAGCAAAGCCCAAAGTCAAAATAGCCAAGAAGAAAGACGACGAGAAGAAGAAGGTGCAAGCTGAAAAGCTTAAACAAACCAGCGTTTTCTTCACCGATGGCCTCGACTTGGAAAATTGGTACAGCTGCGGAGAGGGAGAGATCTCGGAAATCGAGAGTGACGCAGGGTCACCAGGAATGCGAAAGTCGCCCCACTTTAATATCCATCCTTTATACCAGCATGTGCTGTTGTACCTTCAGGTGTATGACTCCTCAAGGACTCTCTATGCTTTCTCTGCCATTAAAGCCATCTTGAAAACAAACCCTTCCGCTTTTGTGAATGCCATCTCCACCACCAGCGTCAACAATGCCTATACCCCACAGCTGTCCTTACTTCAGAATCTTTTGGCCAGACATCGCATATCGGTTATGGGCAAAGACTTCTACAGCCATATCCCAGTGGACTCGAACCATAATTTCCGTAGCTCCATGTACATAGAGATCCTCATTTCTCTGTGCTTGTACTACATGCGGAGCCACTATCCAACCCACGTGAAAGTTTCCCCGCAAGACCTGATAGGGAACCGCAACATGCAGATGATGAGCATTGAGATTTTGACCCTTCTCTTTGCCGAGCTGGCCAAAGTGGTGGAGAGTTCCACAAAGGGCTTTCCCAGCTTCATCTCGGACATGCTGTCCAAATGCAAGGTGCAGAAAGTGGTTCTGCACTGTTTGCTCTCCTCCATCTTCAGCGCCCAGAAGTGGCACAGCGAGAAGGTCGCTGGGAAAAATATGGCGGCCATTGAGGAAGGCTACTCCGAAGACAGCCTCATCAATTTCTCCGAGGATGAGCTGGACAACGGCAGCACCCTGCAGTCGCAGCTCTTGAAAGTCCTCCAGCGGCTCATTGTCCTGGAGCACAGAGTGATGACTGTGCCCGAGGAGAACGAGGCAGGCTTTGACTTTGTCGTGACGGACTTGGAGCACATCAACCCCCAGCAGCCAATGACTTCCCTTCAGTATTTGCACTCTCAGCCAATCACCTCCCAAGGCATGTTTCTCTGTGCCGTGATAAGAGCCTTGCACCAGCACTGTGCCTGTAAGATGCATCCCCAGTGGATAGGACTCATTACCTCTTCCCTGCCTTACATGGGGAAGGTGCTCCAAAGAGTGGTGGTTTCTGTGACCCTCCAGCTTTGCCGGAACCTGGACAACCTGATTCAGCAGTACAGATATGAAACAGGATTATCCAGCAGCAGGCATGTGTCTCTCTTTCTCTTGGCCATTTTTTTAAATGTTTAATTTGTTCCCTTGAAAATTGCAACAAATTCAATGTTGTGTTTTAGGCCCCTTTGGATGGCATCAGTTACTCCACCAGATATGATGCTCACTCTGCTGGAAGGCATTACAACTGTTATTCACTATTGCTTGCTGGATCCAACTGCACAGTATCATCAGGTAAGCATGTTCAAGGATTTGACCGTGTCTGTCTATGCATGTGTTTTAACTGTAACATTTATTTTTGTCATTTGAGAGGGAGGAAAACATTATTGAATTGACTATACCTCTAGATCAGGGTTTCCCAAACCTGGGTCTCCAGCTGGTTTTGGACTACAGTTCCCATCATTCCTGACCACTGGTCCTGCTAGCTAGGGATGATGGGAGTTGTAGTCCAAAACCAACTGGAAACCTAAGTTTAGGAAACCCTTCTATATGTCCTTTGCTTATGAGAACAGTTTAGGAGCCCGTAATTTGCTGTGTTCTGTAGTGGCACCCAGTAAGTCTGCACATTGCATGGTTTCCTTACAACTCATGTGCATTGGGTTGGTTTAACAGCAGTGCTAATTCTGGGTACAGCCCTTAGGGCCATCTCAAGACATTTGCTTCTTGATGTAGAGCAGGACATTGCACCCACCTGAGGACGAGGAATATAGTACCCATGGTTGTCAAGTTATTTTGGCACCTGAGGCTGAAAGTGACACAAGCATCTCTCCATCCCTGGAAATAAAAACACTATAATAATAAATGAAATGAATGCCAATTTACTACCCCTGTTGGATGTGCAGGTGCTTAATGATAGGGTCGGCCCTAGTATACCCACTGCCATGAAGCATAGGAAACTATTAGTGTTATGCCTATATTTTAAAGTTCTAAGCCTTCGACTCAGTGCACACTAAGAGGGAGAGGAGAGACCCAAAGTGAGAAAAGGCAGAATTGTACATGCGTGGAGGAGGTAGGCACTTTCCTGTATCACTGAGAGTAATTGATATATTTTGCTCTTCTTTGTTGGTACCAGCTTCTGGTGACTGTAGACCAAAAGCATATGCTAGAAGCCCGCAGTGGGATCTTGTCTATCCTTCACATGATCATGTCATCTGTGACTCTTCTGTGGAGCATCCTGCACCAGGCGGACTCTTCAGAGAAAACAGCTGCTGCAGCTGCTGCATCCATCACCACCATTAATCTTGGATCAACAAAGGTCAGAAGAACATGAATGGTGCTGTGTGTGTCTGCGTACTGTGTGTATGACTTTGTCAGACTAGATGGAGTTGTGTCTGTTTGAATGTAACCTACAAAGTGTTTAGTAAATCACCTGCACAGAACCTGAAGAACCACCAGCAACCCTGTAGGTTAACGGAGGGCAAACTCTGACTCCAAGTTCCTCTTAAAATCCCCCCATATCCAGCCTTAGCCACTGGTACCAAACATCCACAGATTTTATTCTACTTCTGTTTGCAGTGGGAATGTATCCCTTGCAAACCCCATTTCATTTTATATCATCACCAGCACTTACATTCTCCAATGATAATATTTATTCGGGAATTGAATAAGTTGTGGGGAATTCTGTTATTATTTGTTGTTGTTGTTTAGTCGAGTCTGACTCTTCGTAACCCCATGGACCAGAGCACACCAGGCACTCCTGTCTTCCACTGCCTCCCGCAGTTTGGTTAGGCTCATGTTTCTATCTTCGAGAACACTGTCCAACCATCTCGTCCTCTGTCCTCTTCTCCTTGTGCCCTCCATCTTTCCCAACATCAGGGTCTTTCCCAGGGAGTCTTCTCTTCTCATGAGGTGGCCAAAGTATTGGAGCCTCAGCTTCACGATCTGTCCTTCCAGTGAGCACTCAGGGCTGATTTCCTTCAGAATGGATCGGTTTGATCTTCTTGCAGTCCATGGGACTCTCAAGAGTCTCCTCCAGCACCATAATTCAAAAGCATCAATTCTTCGGCGATCAGCCTTCTTTATGGTCCAGCTCTCACTTCCATACATCACTACTGGGAAAACCATGGCTGTTATGATAGAAGCTACAAATGAAGAAACAAATTCTTTATTTGTTAACAGCATTTCATCATGAAAGATCTAGCCCAGAGGTCAGCAAACTTTTTTAGCAAGGGGCTGGTCCACTGTCCCTCAGACCTTGTGGGGGGCCAGACTATATTTGGGGGGGGGCGGTGAACGAATTCCTATGCCCCACAAATAACAAAGAGATGCATTTTAAATAAAAGCACACATTCTACTCATGTAAAAACATGCTGATTCCGATTTAGAAGGCGATTAGGCCAGTTCTGGCCCCCAGACCTTAGTTTGCCTACCCATGATCTAGCCCATTACTCTCTTTTTTGTTAACACTTGCATTTGTTAACACTTCAAACAAACCAGCACTAACTTCCCTCGAAAAATTCATACTGCTTAGCTGTTCCTACAGAAAATAATCCAAGAGTGTATTTTTGTATCATATGTAGGCAACCTATTTTCTGTTGGTTCATAGGCAGGGCATTGCCCTACCAGATATTCATCTGTAGTTCTTTCAGTTTCTAGGTGATTGTAACATATATTAAGTTTTCAGGTACTTACTTTCATATGTTGTGGTCACGTGAGAAGATATAGGAATTCTGTATAAATGAATATATGAAATGAGACTTGTCATGGATCCGATGCTAAACTTAGATCTCAGGATGGTATTATTATCCATTGTTATCCAAAGTGTTACAAATAAGAACTTACTTATAAAAATGATTTAAAGAAAAAAAAAGAACTTACTTAAATTAAGCAGCATGTTTGACTATAGCTTGAAGATAGATTTAGGTGACAACGATTTCTCTGAATGGTACCGACAAACCTGGACAGTTGAATTGATGGAAAAACTGACACAGATTGTGAAAGACAGGAACAGTTTATAACAGGCAAAAGAAATGTTTCAAGTAGTGTAATTTCACTTTTTTTAATACTTAACAAACAAGGAGCATATCTGGCAACCACCAGCCACACGCAGCCTCCAGTGGAATGACTGTGTAAGATCACACAGTAAACAAAAAGGGAGAATTCCAGTCATGAGTAAAGAAGAAAACATGCTTTACCGTAAAACAGATACAACTAGTGCTCTTAACTAAATGTTACTTGTCATGTTATACATTGTTTTGTTTGAGGAACAAAAGCAAACTTTAAAAAAAAGCCACTAAGTTTAAGGAATTATCTAGGTTACATTTCCATATCTTTGCAGTCAATGGACAATAGCAAAATACTCTGGGTGCATAGTTTGATAATGAGGATGATCTTTCAATTTCAGAACCTGAGGCAGCAGATTCTTGAATTGCTGGGCCCTATCTCAATGAATCACGGCGTTCATTTTATGGCAGCTATTGCATTTGTGTGGAATGAAAGGAGGCAACACAAAAACACTTCAAGGACTAAGGTATGTTAAGCAATGCAGCCATTTGAAAATAGTTCCCATCTTCTTTTCAAATGGGTTAAAGTATTAAGGTCCAGATTGAGATTCTTGGGGGCCAGGTGCTTTGTATCCCTGGGAAGGCAAGTGGGGAGCCTGTCAGTCAGCCCAGTAAGTTTCATTGATCAGATGTCAGATCTTTTTCAGCCTAAACACCACTTTCTCTTGTAGCTAACTATTTGGGAACTCCATGCCAGAGATGGGTGGAGCAAATGCAAAATGGAGGTGGAGTCTATGGAAAATTGTGCAGGGCCACACAATACGACCCATGTAATTTTGAAACTGTCAGGACTTCAGTGCTGGACTCAATGGCAATGTATAATACTTTTTAGGTCATTCCTACAGCTAGTGAAGAACAGCTTCTGTTAGTGGAGCTGGTTCGTTCTATCAGCGTTATGAGAACTGAGACTGTTATGCAAACAGTGAAAGAAGTCTTGAAGCAACCACCAGCAATAGCCAAGGACAAGGTATGGAAATAACTTAAGCTTGCATTTTTCAACAAAAAAAGTTGGTGTTACGATAGCTATGCTGTGTTGACAAATGTTAAAGGTAAAGGACCCCTGACAGTTAAGTCCAGCCGCAGACGACTCTCGGGTTGCGGCGCTCATCTCGCTTTACAGGCCGAGGGAGCTGGCGTTTGTGACTGTAAAACAAACAAACATATCCAATGCATTCAATTAAAACAGGTGAAATGTGTTGGATTGCTGATGCTTTATGGGTAACTAAATCAGTTTGCTTTGATTACTGTAATAGCTCATGCTAGATAGTTGTGGACACAACCTCATTTAATTTTGGAAATGAAAATGGATGGCAGTTCTGAACTTAAAAGATAAATGGAGTTGACTTACTTAAGCCCATTGATTGCGGCAGGTTTACTCGGAATATAACATAGCTGGGTGCAACCCTTTGATAGGAACATTATTTCCAGCATCCAGTAAAAAAGTTGGTGGCTCTAGATTTCCCCATTCTGCACCCCCTTCCCAGTTCTCAAATGCCAGGAACAATGGTAACTTTTCTGAAATGGGCTGAGTTCCACACCTACTTCTCCTTATCAAAGATTACCACAACTGGCATTCCAAGCTCCAGTTAAGCTTAGAAACCAAGGAAATATCTTTAGGGGAAAACCTTAAGAAAGACTGTATGTAGCACTCTGTCAAGGAATCACTGTTCGTTAAATTGAGCAAGGTTTACTTTATTATTTTGATTCCTGGCTTTTGATGCACTTTGGTGGCCTTGGAAAAAAAATAACTGTTCTCTTTTAATACTTTGCTTCTAAATCTTTCTAGAAGCACCTTTCATTGGAAGTCTGCATGCTGCAGTTTTTCTTTGCGTACATTCAGAGGTAAGACAGTAAGTGGTTATGGGTACTTTTCTTTTCTCCTGTGTCACCAGATGAGATGTTTGCTGTGTGACAGCATGCTTTGTGCAGTGGTTCCATTCAGTTTTTTAAAGCGGATTTTGAGATCTTAAGGTTAAAAGTGTCAGAAGAGAAGCTGGAACCTATTTCCAGCTTTTGGGAAATCAACATCTTTCTCAAGTTGGAAAATCTGCAGGATTATTTTCTGGTGTCCCATTTCCTCTAGAGTTCTTTTATCTTACCTGTTGGGTCGTTCACTGAGAGAAAACACCAGTGTTAGCTTTCAGTGTTTATCCCATTTGTTTGATACTAGGCTGTAGCGTGAAGAAGTACTCTAATGGCCTTTGTAAACCCATATGACCCCCTCTTTTTTTTTTCCTTGCAGAATCCCAGTGTCCAACGTAGTAGACAGCTGGGCCTCATTATTGCTTCTTCTGAAGGATTCCATACAACTTGGCCTTCCAGCTCCGGGACAGTTTCTCATACTTGGGTGAGCTATTTTGTCTGCATGAGCACCATCAGTTTTTCCTACTGAGAAATGCCAAGATCATTTTTCAGAGACCTTAAAACATTCTTGATGAGTGATAGGGAGTACCCATGATGATTTTAAGAGAGAAGATGATCTCTTGCATTTGGGGGACATGTTGCTACTTCGCATTTGGAGAGGTAGCTTGGCCTTCGCAAGCAAGGCTGAAATCCAGCAAATGTCATGTGTAACCCAACCCCTGTAACTGGCTCTGAAAAAGAACCATCAGCACAGCTTTACATAGGTGACAATGAGCAAGTCTTGACTGCACCACAGTAATTTATTGTGGCCTCATTCATTTCAGATCCCATGAATTTGAATGTGAGAGATAAGCATGCACTTAAAGCGCTCTCAACATCAGAACAGGGAAAGAAATCCAAAATGGTGCGAGCCCAATGCACAATGTGTTACGAACCAGAAGATGACAACCTTTATCAAACAGCATGTGGGCATAAGAGTGCTCTGATCAGAATTAACAAACCTAGTCTTGTCTTTTGATTAAAATTATTATTAATATGAAACATGGCTCAAAAACACCAAGCTTACACCATTTTGGACCACCACTGCCCATTTTGATGTGTGGCATGAATCTGCAAAAATATCATTTTGTTGTACAGTGGTACCTCGGGTTAAGTACTTAATTCGTTCCGGAGATCCGTTCTTAACCTGAAACTGTTCTTAACCTGAAGCACCACTTTAGCTAATAGGTCCTCCTGCTGCCGCTGCGCCACTGGAGCACGATTTCTGTTCTCATCCTGATGCAAAGTTCTTAACCCGAGGTACTATTTCTGGGTTAGCAGAGTCTGTAACCTGAAGCGTATGTAACCTGAAGCATATGTAACCCGAGGTACCACTGTAATCCAAAACTTTGTTATCCCAGACCTAAACCCTTGTGTCAGCTTGCATCGTCCATAATATCACCATAACCTCATGCAACCCCCGTGTTGTTTTGATGCATTTGGTATAATAGGTGATAACTCCACATATTTTGTTTCAATGCATTGATGACCACCGCGTTGGTATGCATTGCTGTAGAAAGTATCAACAGTCACTTGTTTTATCATTTGGATAAATACACGGAGTGAAATCCCAACTGCTTAGTAACCGGATCTTCTGCTTAGTAACTGGATCTCCCAGAGGACTTCCCTTTCCTCTTCAAGCAATCTCCCTTCACCTGCCCCGCCACTTGCCCCTGAGAAACCTCTTCCCAAAATTGGGTGACCTTTTGGAGTTGCCTCCAATGTAACGAGAGATGCAGTCAACATGGGAAATTAGGCTCCTCCTTCTTTGCATGTAGATCGTCTTGAGCATCTTTGCATTTCTGCAGTTGTTGTCCCCTTGTTTTAAATATTTGGTCCATCTGTTTTATTCAAGCCTTCTTATGAAAGTTTACTTCTTCTTTTTTTAAAGCGTTTTAAATGAGTTTATAATGAAAAACCCAAATCTGGATAATAAGAAAGACCAGCGAGATCTTCAGGTAAGAAATTTATGTCCTTGATTACTTCTGAGTACAAATGTGCTTTTTTAAAATAAAAAAGCACCTTTGTAATTGTAATGTTTTGTTGTGTAGTACACCGAAGCTGGGTTTTACCTGGGTTGCTTCCCAATTCTTTAGAAGGGATACATTCTTTAGAAGAGATCACTTTAATTATTAAACTAGTGTCAGGGGTTCAGGAGCAGAGTCACAGGAGAGGGAGGAAACGGAGAGCGAGGGGGAGGAGTCCGAAGGAAATGTCAGCTACGACAGTAGTCCGAGGTCTCTGAGTCTCTCCAGTGACTCGGAGGATTCACAGAAAGGGGCCCCCATAGTCAGGGCAAGGGGAGTGCCCAGGGGGACACCTCGGGAAGAAGGGGCCAGAGGGGACTCAGAGAGTAGCAGCTGGAAATCCGGACCAGCGTCCCCCCCAGAGGGCAGTAGGGGGGAGGAGTCCAAGGCATCGGGATCAGGGAGCGCGCAGGCAGAGGGAGAACGTGAGGCAGGAGTGGCCACACCCTCGTCAGGGAGCGAGGAAACGGTCATCAGGAAAGTTAAACGCGCGCGCGCGCCAAGTTCAAATGTACAGGAGGGCGGCAAGGTGGGCAGCCCGGGTAGGGAGCCAGGTCCTAAAGCCCGCCGAAGAGAGGGGGAGGAGTCAGAGGGGTCAACGTCTGCGTCAGAAGAGTCCAGGAGGGAAGAGACCCCGGGGAGTAGTAAGACCCAGAGGAAGAGAGAGAGAAGGAAGAGGTGGAGTAAGATTAGAGTCTTAAACTGGTGCACAGGGGGCGGAGACTCAGACAGAGCTTCGCCGGTCTAAAGTCCAGACGTAGAGCTGGGACGCTGAGACTTGGAAATGGAGACTATTCTTCAATAAAGACTTTGATACTGTACTACCGGCTAGCGTGGGTCCTTGGTGAGCTGGGACCCGGAGCCAGCTCTGACAACTAGTAAAAAAAATGCTCTGATTTCAGTCAGATTTTTGTACACTTAATTTCTAGGAAATGTGTGCTGTGAGTTCCATGTTTAACATGTGACCCTTGAATTTGATGGTGTTGTTGCTTAGATGTGCCGTGTTTTGCTGTCTAAAGTGAACCAGCAAATGAGGCCACCTCAGCTGTTTCTGGATTACCTTTGGCCAGTCACTACTTATGGGGAGCTGATCTGATACCCGCTTGCCTGTTGCCACGCTGGCTGTTTATCCTCATCTGATAGGCCCCTCCCATTGTCACTCTTTTCATTCTCCCAATCAATGCATCAAGATCCTTTTGCATGTGCCCATTGCACAGGTTTCCTCGAGGGGGCGGGTCTGACACTTTTAATCCTTGCACCATTGACCTTTGTATAAACACTGAGCACTCTGAATACCACCGGTCAACCCCTTGCACCGCGGCACTGCCTTAGGCATGCTCTCCATCACCCTCATGCAGAAATTGATCATGCAAGAAAAAGCAATTACTACTTCTCTTTATACACAAGACTCTTTTCATCATCCTTCATTTCTTCCCCTTGCCTCTTTCAGGATGTAACCCACAAAATAGTGGATGCCATTGGAGCCATCGCTGGCTCATCCCTGGAACAGACTACGTGGCTAAGGCGCAATTTGGAGGTTAAACCATCCCCCAAGATAATGGTTGATGGAAACAATTTGGAGTCTGACGTTGAAGGTGATTCCCCGCCCCCTCCCTTCTTCCACCCAGCGTATTTAATCAGTATCCAAAATTGCTTCTGTTGATGATAACAGTAGAACAGAGATGGGGAAACACTTTCGGCCTGAGGGCCTTATTCTAACATAACCGTAACAGGGCTGTTTTGTGCAAGCCACAGCCATCTGTCCATCATCTGAGGGACAGGTGAGCCTGGCTTCTCCAAAACAGCCTGATGGGCCTAATGAGGCATGCGTCTTGTCCATGCCCCACTGCTGCAGTAGAGCAAGGCTCCTGCTATTTAAATTCATTTTACATCTAGCTGAGGGCTGCAAACCTCTCTACCTGTGTATCCCTAGCTAGATAAGAAACAGTGTCCTAAATCTGTTTGTCCAATCCAGCAACCAGGATAATGGTCACCACCCTTTAAAAAAATCACTTGGAATGGCATTTCCAGGCAGTTTTTATTGAAACCATTTGGGGGGGTGCATTTTAAAGATTATGATGCCAGCTGACTGACAGGTGACTGTACCACCTACCTGTCCAATGTGGTCTGCAGGGCATGTGCAGATAAGGATCTTCGCCTGCTGAGCTAAAGTTCCTTGCCCCTTATTTATGGTTTAGGATTATACCTTATCTCCCATTCTGCCCTCCGGTGGAGGCCACAGCTGCATCTGCAGCCCTGCTGCTTGTGGTCACATTGGAAGGTAGGGTGGGAGCAGGATAAATTCCCCCAATGCCATTGCATGACGGCATTGAGACCGTCTTGGGATCTCACTTGCATGTTTGGCAGACAGAGTTTGGATTGCTCTGTCTGTGTTGCATATGAACACAGCGTATTTAAACAGTATTTCTCTTTGGTTTTATGATGATTCTTTATTTTAATTGAACCACAAGCATCCATTTTATGGAAAATAATTAAGAGAACTTGTTGAGATTTTAGCTCTACTTAAAATCACAGGATTTTGCAGCATTAAAAATATCAATAGTTGAATGCAGATATATTTAGTCAAATTTCAGGTGGGAAAAGGGAAACTGGTGGGATTTTATCTCTCAGCATGCATCCCAGTGCTAACTTGTTTGATGTACTGCATATTTAAAGACCTGTGGCTTCTTTTAAAACAGCTTGACAGATATTGACACATGGATTCATGTCTTCATTTTTTGTTCCCCACCCCCTCAAAAAAAAATAAATGTTCAGATATGTTGTCTCCAGCTTTGGAAACCTCAAGCATAACTCCATCCGTTTATAGTGTCCATGCCTTAACGCTGCTGTCAGAAGTAAGTCTTTCCCCTTTTTAGTAGACTTTAAGATAATTTGTTTGCATATAAATATAAGAGTTAACACAGAAAAGAACAGAGCATTATTTCACCACACTTGCACTTCTGGAATTTCGGTAGCTGGTGAATATTCAGATGTGCAAGAAAGCACATATTTTTGAGCAGCGAGAAGCCTGGTGGGCTACACCTGGCCCCTGGACCTGAGGTTCCTCACACCTGCACTAGCGAAAGGCAAGGAACCTGATTTTCAATGATCTCTCCTATCCAGGGCAGGCTCTGGTGCTTCCCAAAAGCTTCTCCTTAGGTTCCGGGGATCTTTTGGAGCAGTATGGGATATAGCATAGATGGCTGCAGTTCGTAGGAGGGATTAGTGAAAGTGGCGTGCCGCCTTAGGCTAACAGAAGGGCTTTTGCTGGCACAAAGCTACCATTCAAATCAGTGGGACTGAATTTTGTTGTGGCTTATTTAAGCCCCGTTGGTCTTAATGGGCCTACTATAAGCATGACTTAAGATTGCAATCCTAACCCCACTTACCTGGGAGTAAGCACCATTGAGTTCAATAGAACTTACTTTTGAGAAGACATGTTAGGATTGCCTTGCAAATCTTCATCCACGCCCATGTCTCTGGAAATAGTAGAGAAGGGAATTGTCCATGCATGTGCTTTGGGGTATATTTTTTCCCTTTTAGCAGGAACAAAATTGTGCTGAAAGATAATATAGCTGTTGGCTCCCCACCCCCCCACAAAAAAGCACACATTACGCTCAGAAGTTGATTTGGTCGTAAAACTGCCAGGTTCATGTGCTCAGTCTTGGACAGGATTTCTTTGCTAGGGACCGATTTGCATCAGTGCTAATGCAGCACATTTGTCAGTATACAATTCTTATCTGCTTTTGAGAGAATGAAGAAAAATAATCTATATTTTTGGTGCTATACTTAAGGAATTTGTGGATTTTTTAAAACAACCATTTAGTTTTGATAAGGTGATATTTCAAAGAGAACTTGTTAAATAGTGTTTTCTTTGTGACGTTTTGAAAATAATGAATATAGCTGGAAACTGGGCAGTCATCCATTGAAAGGATATATAGAACAGTATTTATATGTTTTATATGGTTTGTAAGGGCAGAAAATTGACATTTTCAATATTTCTCTTCTCTTGTAGGTCTTGGCTCATCTTTTGGATATGGTTTTCTACAGTGATGAAAAAGAGCGAGTTATTCCACTTCTTGTAAATATAATGCACTATGTTGTGCCTTATCTTCGCAATCACAGGTACCTCTACAATTACATGTACAACTTATTTTAACTATGATGTACACTTTCAGTGAACTTACCATTACAGTTGCCATAAAGTACTCTGGATGAGTTTCCCAAACAAGGAAATGGTGATTAACTGCTTCAGAACAAGCCAGGATACTTAGCCAACTTAATAGCTTAATATCCTGACGTGTTCGAAAGCTGTCTGCCTGCCATAGTTTCCAGGCTTGAACAAAACAGGGAACTATAATCAATCATAGAATCATAGAATCATAGAATCATAGAGTTGGAAGAGACCACAAGGGCCATCGAGTCCAACCCCCTGCCAAGCAGGAAACACCATCAGAGCACTCCTGACATATGGTTGTCAAGCCTCTGCTTAAAGACCTCCAAAGAAGGAGACTCCACCACACTCCTTGGCAGCAAATTCCACTGTCGAACAGCTCTTACTGTCAGGAAGTTCTTCCTAATGTTTAGGTGGAATCTTCTTTCTTGTAGTTTGGATCCATTGCTCCGTGTCCGCTTCTCTGGAGCAGCAGAAAACAACCTTTCTCCCTCCTCTATGTGACATCCTTTTATATATTTGAACATGGCTATCATATCCCCCCTTAACCTCCTCTTCTCCAGGCTAAACATGCCCAGCTCCCTTAGCCGTTCCTCATAAGGCATCGTTTCCAGGCCTTTGACCATTTTGGTTGCCCTCCTCTGGACACGTTCCAGTTTGTCAGTGTCCTTCTTGAACTGTGGTGCCCAGAACTGGACACAGTACTCCAGGTGAGGTCTGACCAGAGCAGAATACAGTGGCACTATAACTTCCCTTGATCTAGATGCTATACTCCTATTGATGCAGCCCAGAATTGCATTGGCTTTTTTAGCTGCCGCGTCACACTGTTGGCTCATGTCAAGTTTGTGGTCAACCAAGACTCCTAGATCCTTTTCACATGTACTGCTCTCAAGCCAGGTGTCACCCATCTTGTATTTGTGCCTCTCATTTTTTTTGCCCAAGTGCAATACTTTACATTTCTCCCTGTTAAAATTCATCTTGTTTGTTTTGGCCCAGTTCTCTAATCTGTCAAGGTCATTTTGAAGTGTGATCCTGTCCTCTGGGGTGTTAGCCACCCCTCCCAGTTTGGTGTCATCTGCAAATTTGATCAGGATGCCCTTGAGTCCATCATCCAAGTCGTTGATAAAGATGTTGAATAAGACCGGCCCCAAGACAGAACCCTGTGGCACCCCACTAGTCACTCTTCTCCAGGATGAAGAGGAACCATTGATGAGCACCCTTTGGGTCCGGTCAGTCAGCCAGTTACAAATCCATTGAGTGGTAGCAGAGTCAAGACCGCATTTTACCAGCTTCAATGTTAGTTAACTAGATACATTCTGGTTTGTTTGCTGGCTCTTGTGAAAAGGCTGTGTATGTGGCCAAAGGCTCATCTATATCTCTGCCTATTGAGATTCTGTTGTTTTAATGTAGTCCTTCTGTGCAGTCTTGAAATGAGCAGTTATATGTAAGAAGCACTAATACTTGCAGTGACATATGGCCCTACTCTGCAGGAAGGACTCCAAGGCTGGTGCTCCCCCACACCAGATATTTCCTGCTATCCCATTCATCTGCCCCACTTCCCTTCATAGTAGATTAAGGTCCTATCTGGCAATGATTGCATCCTTGCTCCCCTAGTAGTCTTTTTTGCCACTTACCCAACTGCTCTTCTGAGTGCACTGGTATGAACTCATGTTGACTATTGAAAGAGTTCAGCAGCAAAAGTAGCAATCTGTGGTCTCCAACCTTTCCTGCTTGTTGGCATCTGTGAGACGTTGTGAGACATTTTGCATTTCAGCAGCCTAAATTCTGTTTTTGCACAGTAACTCTGTATTTTGCAGATAGTGTTCAGGACTAGCCCTTGATATTATAGTAACTCAAGTCAGTTGCTGTCAAAAGCTTCACCAAACAAAAAAACACTGAGCCTATCACAGTGTAAACATTCTGTGCTGTGTATTTTACCAATGGCAGGAATTTTATCTGTGTGGCTGACAGACTCTGCTGACCTCTCCGCCAGAGGTGTAACGCACTTCAGCCACCTAGATTTGCATTACCAGGCTTGCTCTTTATGTAGTGTAACTTTCTGGTGTAAGATGCCTTGGTTTTTCCAGCTCTTTGCTTCAGGCTAGTTGTTGAAGAAGGAGGACTTCTCAGGTTACAGATGACACAGAGATGCTTGAATGAATAAGGCATGTTTCTGACAAATTAAGCTCTAAATGCTTCATCCAGTATGGAGGCAAAGAAAGTGTAGTCCTCCAGATGTCGTTCAACTTCCAGTTCCCATCAGTCCCAACCAACAAGGCCAGCAGCCAACATTGCTGATGGGAGTTGTTGACTAACCACATCAATAGTACCATCATGGTTGTGATTATGCATGTGCACAGAGGAGGGTGGTGATTTTCTAATAATGAATTTTCCTTTTAGGTGCACCCCCTTGCACAGTGCTGAAGTCTGCTCTGGAGGGTTTACTAACATCCAGGAGGAGCATTTAAAGGGGATGGGGCATTCAGTGGGCAGCTGCAGGCCAGGATCTGGTGTTGGGATCCAAGCAAAAATAATTTCAAATTGATTTAAAGGTGATACGTTCTGACTGTTTTTGTGCAGGGTTTTTCTTACTTGAAATCTTTTTCAATTGGATTTATTTCCTTGTTCCAGTGCCCATAACGCGCCCAGCTACCGAGCGTGTGTTCAGCTGCTGAGCAGCCTGAGCGGCTATCAGTACACGAGGAGAGCGTGGAAAAAGGAAGCTTTTGACCTCTTTATGGATTCCAGTTTCTTTCAAATGGATGCTTCCTGTGTTAATCAGTAAGGCTTTTTGTTGCTCCTGTTTGATTTTAGTACCGGGAGGGGAGGGAATAGAATTGTTTACCTAAGACAGTTGTTGTCAATATGGCGCCTTCCAGATGTTTTGGGACTCCAACTCCCATTGGCTCCAGCCAGCATGGCTGATGTTCAGAGATGATGGGAGTTAAGGCCAGCAATGTCTAGAAGGCACCACATCAGCTCCCCAGCCTTAAGACAGCATACTGACAAAATTCTAGCAATCTGCACTTTCCAGATGACTAGATACTCTCATTTTCTTGTATAATCTTCTGTTGGCTGTAAGGTCTACATTATATAGCAACATCACAACAGGGTTTTAGGCAGCTCTTTCACCAACCCCACCTGCAGATCCTAGTGGTGAAACCTGATGCCTTCTGCATAAGATGCAGCTGAACTTCGTTCCTCTGCTATTTTCTCTCCAGTTCTTGCAGAGCTTGTTTCTCCGAGTTCTGCACGTCCACTGCCTCTACTCGATTCCATGCACATCTATCCATAGCTTGGATAGTGTGGTTGCTGATTCCAGAAAGAGCTTCTCAAATAGCCTTGGCTCAAGTTTGATAAGGGCTACCAATGACTATATTCTACAACCATTGTTGGAGACAGTATGTCTCAGAATACCAGTTCAATTGCTTGGGAGAGTGCCGTTCTTGTGGACTTCCTAGGCATCTGGTTGGCCACTGCGAAAACAGGATGTTGCCCTAGATTTCATTTTGCCTGATGCTGCAGCGTTCTTCTCAAGTTCTTGTCTCTTTTCTTTATACTCCCCCCACCCCCTAACCCCAAGACTCCCTTTGTCAACAAAGGCAGCTGCTTGGTTCTTACGGATCTGTACCATTCATATACTGCGGGATCGTATTCTGACGTACAGAGCAGAATTGTGAAAGGGGCATCAAACTGACACTTTCCCTTTTTATTTAAACCAGAATAAAATGCCATGCTTTTAGTTGCAATGACAATATCATTTTAAATTCTTTTTTAGTTGGAGAGCAATCATGGATAATTTGATGACACATGACAAAACCACGTTCAGAGATCTGATGAGTGAGTTCTGGCTTTTAACTCTGTGTACAAGATCCACAGACACTTGCATGTTTGGAATCTGTTTTAATAATATTAGCTATCATGTTGTAAAGGTTGATTCTTCTGATGTTTGCATAATGCAGGCATCCCTAACCTGCGGTTCTCCAGATGCTTTGGCCCACAACTCCCATGATCCCTAGCTAACAGGACCGGGGATGATGGGAATTGTAGTCCAAAACATCTGGAGAGCCACAGGTTGGGGGTGCCTGGCATAAAATGGCCCACATCACACCTCATCTAAGCCTAGAAAGCTTGGGGTTTTTTTTGCAAAAACAGCATAGGCATGATAGATACTTTTTCATTGACTTTTCCATTGGAAGTAATTTTGGTAAATTTATATTCTTTCTGGTTTTGTGAATTTAATGTTCGTTACGTTAATATCTTGAATTTTTCCTTGCTCTCTCTGCCTTGACCTAGGGCTCCTTTGTTGTTTGTATGCAAGATCCACCTGCCAAGTAGCCCACAAGAGTGTGTCTTAACTCAGAATGCGTTGCATCCCATTTTTAAAAAAAAGAATGTAAAATCACTTTTTAAAAAGTATATTCAGAGAAAATTCTAGAGTATTGAACACCAAGACTTATTGAATGAAGTGACTGCTGAAGTGTGAGTGGTGCCAGGTCTATCCTACGAATAGTTCCCTTGCTCTCATGAATATAGGGAGCAGTGGGAGACTGCTGTGGCCCTCATGTCCTGCCTTGGGCATCTCACTGGCCACTGTGAGAAGCAGGATGCTGGACTAGATGGGCCTTCTTATGAGATATGCACACAAACACTGCAGTTAACTCATAAATAGGATCCATGTAGTGTATATGGTACCTGGCATATATGTTTAAAGTGCAGAATACAATCTGGGCACTGACTTACGGCACTCGACTAGTGGTTTTAATAACATACTTTAAATCAGCCTTTTCCAACCTGGAGTCCTGTGCCTGTTTTGAACTACTCCTATCTCTGAGCCAAGAACTCGTCTTCACTAAAAGCACCTTCTCTGCTGCATGATTCCTTCTTTAGCACGTGTGGCTGTAGCTCAGAGCAGTTCGCTCAATCTGTTTGCCAATCGGGATGTAGAACTGGAACAGCGTGCTATGCTTCTGAAGAGGCTGGCCTTTGCCATTTTTAGCAGTGAAGTGGACCAATACCAGAAATACCTTCCAGATATACAAGGTGAATAAGAATTTTATTATTTCCCTTGGAGGGGTAAAGTTAATACAAGTGTCCTTTGCTTAACTATTATTAGTGCTTTATGGATGACATGACCTCCCGCAGTTTCCACTTTAATCATGGGGAACTTGTAGTCCTCCAGATGTTGGACTACAACTCCCATCATTCCTTACCATTAGCTTGCGCCCCGGGGAGGTCACTTCAGTGCTGCTAATGCGGTGGTTTGACTTCACCTCTGGAGGCACACTTCCATTGTCTCTCAAGACGGAGCATGCCAACCAGTCATGCTATCTGGGCCACATGGGAGTTGGAGTTTATTAATATGTGGAGGGCCAAGGACTCCCCACCCCCAATTTAAATCGTAGTTAATCTTCTGCTCTGTGTATTGGCACATAATTTGGGGCCAGCAGAACAAAGCACACACAAAAAAATCCTTCTAACCTCTGGATCATACCATTGGCTGTTATGATTGTCTCTTAGAAACACAGTGAACTGTTTACTTGAAAACTGGTACATCTCTCCCTCCTTCCCCCAGCACCTCTAATATTCTACATTGAGGCGAGGTTTGTGTGCGCATGAGTTTAGCGTAGCTTTCCTAAATACAATCAAGCAAATCAACTAAAGCTCATAATATTAATCGGTTGTTTTTTCTGGGCGGCAGTTTTTTGAGCTACCAAATCTGTGTTGATTTTTCTGTTTCAGAAAGGCTGGTAGAAAGTCTCCGCCTGCCGCAAGTGCCCACTCTTCACTCCCAAGTGTTCCTCTTTTTCCGAGTTCTGCTCTTGAGAATGTCTCCACAGCATCTTACCTCGCTTTGGCCTACCATGATCACAGAATTGGTGAGTTGCAACTGACTTTGGAACATGGGGAAGCTTTTTTCGATACTAAAAAAATAAGCCAATAATTCAGTATCTCTATAGCCCAAGGTTAGCCAACACAGTGCCCTTCAGATGTTGCTAGGATTTCCAGCCATTAGTGATGATGGGAGTATATCATTGCTGGGGTACAAGCTTACATGCTATGTCATGCATAAGGATACTGAAGACACATGTTCTGAGCAACCTGCATGGATCTTTCCCACCTGATCATTGGCCTGGAAGGACAATAATTGAGTGGAGAAGATCAGGTGTTTGTTCACATGCATACTACCACCACCACATCCCTGTCATTGTGTAAGGGGAATATGATTGGAATGTCCATTTGTTAATACTGTTTTTTAAATTTGGTGTGTTGTGTTTTTTTAAAAAATAAAACAAAACAAACTTCAGGTCCAAGTATTTTTATTGATGGAACAGGAACTCACAGCTGATGAAGATATCTCAAGGTAATGTCAATTTCTCTTCTCTCATCTTATTTGCATAATAGTTGAAATATACTGGCTGATAGTCCAATTATTTTATATTACTCATTTGGAAGGTTCCCCCCCCCCCCAGTCTTGCTATGAAAACAGGAACATAATCGGTGCCAATAAGCAGCAGTACACATTTTGTTTCCATTCCAGTTCATGTTTAATACAGCAATCAGTTCACGAAGATCAAATTAGTCACAGGACCCTATATTGTAAAAGTAAATCAGACTCTGGTCTTGCTTCTTTATCAGTACTATTTACTCTAAATTATATGAACAAAGCAGAAGTGTAATTTAGAACCACTAGCTGCAGCTATCTTGTTAAAATTATTTTCAGAAGGATAATATAAAAGTTATCCTCATAGAGAATTCTTCCAGTTCATTTAAAGTATATACGCTAAGAGAAGAGCATGATTTGTGAAGTGTGGACATAACTGATTAAGAATAACCTGTAGTAAATTCATTTGAATTGCAGAACTTCAGGACCATCTGTTGCTGGCCTGGAAACCACATACACTGGAGGCAATGGATTCTCGACATCCTACAACAGCCAGAGATGGTTAAATCTTTATTTGTCAGCTTGTAAATTTCTGGATTTAGCCTTGGCATTGCCCTCTGAAAATCTTCCTCAGTTTCAGATGTAAGTACACTTTATTTCGTTCAAATCCAAGTGTGCCGTAGAAACACTTCATTGTGAGAAAACCTTCATATTTAGGGTGATGCTTCTCTTTGAGCGGCAAGTATTTCTTTATGGACTGTCAAGGGCAGGTGCTTTTACGGCCTTCTGCCACCTCACCTTGTGTTATGGCAGTGAAAATGTGTCTTAGGTGGCACAGCTCCCCATCAGAGGAATGCCCTCCATATAGTGTTGGCAGAAATTCAGGAGAAGCAACTTGGTTAGGGGCCTACTCCCTCTCCCCAGTAACCAACATCAGCCCATGTGCTATCATGTTTCACAGAATGCTTCTGTCAGGATGCCCAAGACTGTGTCCCAATATGTATGGCAGGGGTGAAATTTTTACAAAAAGAAATCAGAAAGGGGTGGGCAGAACAGAGCAAACAATGCTTTCAAAATATTTCTTCTTAGAAGTGGCTTCTGTGAAACAGATTGCTTTTTATCATTTTATGCATCTAATTTTACTCCGATGGATATTGGTTTTTCTTAGCAGATTTTGGCTACATAGACATGCCTGGATATAAACTGACTCAACTAGGGAGGGCTGGTGTGTTCTTGCCAAAGATAACTTGCCGAATGTGATGACTTTGTCCTCTTTTTCTTTAACAGGTATCGCTGGGCCTTTATTCCAGAAGCTTCTGATGATTCAGGGTTGGAGGTGCGAAGACAAGGCACACACCAAAGGGAATTCAAACCATACGTAGTACGATTAGCAAAACTGCTGCGAAAGAGAGCAAAGGTATTTCATTTCTCTTTTAATAAATTATTACTACGTATTTTATATCAATGCATCACTCACACATTTAAGCTCTGATCCAACAGGAGTTTAAAACCATGTGTGGCATTAGGTAGGTTAAATTGGCAACAGCACCTATCAGGGGTGGGGTTCAGCCTTCAAGCCAACTTGTGTCAGCTGTGCACATAGCGTCTTCAGCCTCTTGATCAAAACAAAGTCCTGGACAATGCACTTCTATACACCATGTTGAGGACTCTGGCAGTCGTGCCCCTCAGTGGAGCAGTTTAAAAAAGCTGCCTGCCTGTATCGGTGGCAGAGGGATGAACAAGATGCATTGTTTCCAATGACTTGCCAATGCAGCTTGTTCCTCTTCCTGTGGTATCCAGGCCAGAGGAACTCGACAGCAGTGGTGGTTTTACTTGCAATATACCTCCGTCATGCTCTGGTCCAGGGCAATTTATTGATACATCACCCAGGCCTAGTAGACTAGGGCTGGGATATACCTGCTTTGCAACATCGTAATATTGCAAAGCTTAGCTGGTATCATGTCAGAACAGAGGCAGGGAGGAAGAAGACAGCTGCCAGCCACACAGGGAGGATTAGCGTCACCATGCGCAGCTTCTGCCTCTGTCAAGGCCAGGTGGACAAAGCTGCCACCTCCTCCAGTACACGGAGCCCTGGCCTCACAAGGCACAGGGTGAAGCTACCACCTCCAGCAGCTACCGTCTTGGCGTGGGGCGGAGGGCTGTCTCCTCCTCCCAGGAGAAAGAGGTATCGTATTTTTCGCACCATAGGACGCACCTTGTTTTAGAGGGGGGAGAACAAGAAAAAAAAATTCTCCCCCTCTCTGCCCAGCGCCCCTTCAGCGAAGTGGCAGGAGACGCTGTGCAGAGAGGGGGAGAACTTTCCCCCTCTTGTTTTCCCGCTCTAAAACAAGGTGCCGTTCAAGGTGCGTTCAGGCGGCTACCTTGGAAGCCGTGAGAGGGGTCGGAGTGCACTGACCCCTCTCGCTCTCCAGGCTTCAGGTTCCTTTCGACATGCTCTTTGGGGCTGGCAGGGGGAAGCCCACCACCAGCCCCAAAGAGCAGGTCAGGGAGCAGCGGAAAGGCGCAGCGGAGAGGGTCCAGCCGGGAGAGGGTCGTGGGGTGCTTCTTTAGCCCCGCGCACGCTCTCCCAGCTGGAAAGGTGACGCGCGGCTATGGCAGGAGCCTCTATAGCCGCGCGTCACCTCTCCAGCCGGGAGAGGGTCGTGGGGCTATGGCGTCTTCGCTCCATAGGACGCACACACATTTCTCCTTCATTTTTGAAGGGGGAAAAGTGCGTCCTATAGAGCGAAAAATATGGTAGCTTGCTGTCCCCCCTGCGCAAAGGCAGTTTCTTTAAACTTCTCTGCTGAGGGGTGTGGGCAGCTATGCACCTTCAGCAGAAAAGTTTAAAGAAACTGCCTGTCCATGGTGTGCAGTGACTGACATTGCACTCTGGGCGATGTATTGATACATCACCCAGGCCTAGTAGTGAACAGTGTACCGTATTTTTCGCCCTATAGGCCGCACCTAGATTGGGGGGGGGGGGGGAGAAAGGGGGAAAAATTATTTCCCCCCCCCCGGCACGGGGCTGGGGCGGGGGAAGCACGAGCTTCCCCCTCCCCCAGCCCCCAGAACGGGACCCAGCGAAAGCCTGCATTCGCCCCATAGGACGCATACACATTTCCCCTTCATTTTTGGAGGGGAAAAAGTGCGTCCTATAGGGCGAAAAATATGGTAAGTGTGCTAATTTTTGAAGTCTCCTGCAGCACTGCTTTGTCTTGAAATTCTCCTCTCCTCTCTTCCCCCCTCCCCCACGTATTAACAGAAAAACCCAGAGGAGGACAGCTCAGGGAAAACACTAAACTGGGAACCTGGCAGCTTGCTCCTGACCATCTGTGCTGTTCGCAGCATTGAACAGCTTCTGCCTTTCTTCAACGTCCTGAGCCAAGTATTTAACAGCAAAATCACCAGCAGAAGCATTGGTCATTCAGGGAGCCCCATGCTTTACCCAAATTCTTTCCCTACCAAGGACATAAAAATGGAAACTCAAAAGACATTCTCCAGCAAAGCAAGACAAAAAATTGAAGAAATGGTTGAGAAGGACTTTCTGGAAGGTGTCATAAAAACATGAAGTGTACATGGTAAAATGTTTATCTTAAGTAATGTAACTTCAAATGAAACCACTCCATCCTTCCAGTGTGTATAGTTTCCTTTTTCATACTTTGTAATGTAATGTATACTTCAGGGTGTATTTAATTTAAATACATGTAAATAAGTTCTGGATGTGGCCTGAATCAAGTTGAAATATCGCTGGCTCATATCGATTATGGTGCCTACTATTAAATGTACATTTGTTTTGTCATCTTGAGGTATGTCTTTAAGAAAATTACCAATACAAGTTGCACATTTTTTCTAGCTGTGTCTTATTTTTTGTCTAGATATCTATGCAGCATCTTACAGGGAGCCACTTTTCTAATTGAAAGCATGGAAAAGTGCTAGCTATCAGAGCAGTTCTGTGACTCCGCACTGCTCCCAACATTCACTCCTCTCAATTAACATTGTTTCTGCCAGGCAACTTCCTGTTCCCCATTTTCATTTAAGTGACCCTTCTATATAGAGCAACAACTACATTACTCTTAAATATATGGTTCAAAGTTTTTGCATGTTAAATTTAAAAAAATTCCTTCCCTCGCTACTACTAGCAGGGGCAAAGAGGACACTTATTCGCACATGCTTTCTTGCAAGGGGCAGGTGAATGCTGCCTAACTATGGAAAAATGAAAAGCTTTGCTTGTCCAACAATATAGTTGTCAAAATTCAATTTAGTACCTTTGATTTAAAAATTACTTAAGAACTACAGTGACCTAATAAAGTTAACAGAAATGACAATGAGGAGTTAACTCACTTCTAAAGGAACTGCTTTTAATTATAAATTAATTTTGCATTTCATTTAGTAAAGCAAAAGCAGGAAGGTATGATTTATGACTTACCTTGAAGAATGGTACTTCATTATACTACAGCCTTGGGCTGTTCTCCAACTCCTCCAGCTATATGGTAGACAGCCAGGCTAACTTCATGTGCAAGTTTATCTGCATTTTCCTGGAAAGAAGAATAATTGCAGCATGAAGAGATTGCAATCCAAGTGAACACTCAGTCATATCTTCATAGTGTGGATGCTTTGGACAGCTGTACCCAGAAACCGAGGCTGCTATAATTTTAAGGTACCTATCTAAGACACTGAGTGCAGCTAAGAGTAACCAAGAGGGACTCACTTTTTTAAAGAATGTGCGAGTTAACTGCAGATTAAATGTATTCAACATCGTATTTAATTTGGGCCACAGAAACCTCAGAAGTAAGAAAAAGGAGGGGTAGAGGAAGTGCAAGCAGAGATTTCTTCCAAACAAACTACTATGGTCCTCCTTTGGGTTTTTTCCCCATCTTCGAAGACCATAGGAGACAAAAGCTTTCTGTCCTTTTCTGTCTCTCTTCCCTCTTGCTTCTTCCAACTGTTTTTAAGCAGAGGACGGAATGAGGAACAGAGGAACACACAAAAGACCCATTCTACATACTATTTTATCCCCCCATGTCGGAAACTCTAAGAGGGTGTACAAGAAGAAGAATATCCATGTCTCCCCTAAGCAAAAAGACTAGGGAGGACACTTAGTTGATAAATTGGAGGTACAAAAGGGGAAGATGCTCTTGAAGTCAGATTGTGCCCAAGCTGCTAACTGCTTAACCTTTGCCTGTATAAATGTAATAATTAGTGTTTGCAAACAAAGTTTGCATAGTGGTGGGTGGGAACCTACTATCTGGACTCAAAATTCTTCTCTACCACACTGCATTAAGGATATGAATCTCTTTGGTTCTGACCTGTGTGTCTGCTTCAGCATAGACTCTGACGATGTCTTCTGTTCCAGATGGGCGAACGAAAGCTCGAGCCAATTTAAACCTCTGGGTGAGCTCATCAATTCTCTCCTGCAGCCCTGGGGGTGTAACTGCTCGCCTTTCAGCATCCGTAGTGTCAATTACACGTCTGTCAGCAACCTACAAGTCCACGTAAAGGAAGTGATACAATCTGACTTGTTAATAGCTCTAATTTTACCTGCAGATTTTGCAACAGTAAGGAGAGAGAGAACACAGACCTAGTTTTGATACGGATTTGTATTGAGTGCTCTGCAAGGCCCATAAGATATTGTCACTCCTGCACAATTCCCTACCTAAATTTCTCAATTTTTGGTTGTCAATGACTGTCTCTTCCCACTTATACATAACTAGACCTAAATCACATTTTGTGTTTGTCAATCACTGAAACTGCTGGGTTATGCCAAGGTTTCTATCTCACTCTCCCAGATATTGACCTCTTGTGAGAGCTGCACTAACATGCACACACTGAAATATCCCAGCCACCAGGAATGTTTTATAGCTCCTGTCTGCTGTGATGAAACTCAATTCTATGTGAATACATAACTAAGAAAGGGTGTGTAGAGGCAGGATCAACATTACACCCCCAATTTCAAGGTTGATAACACGTTGTGCAAGTTTTGGTTCATTGCAAAAACACTAGTTAATTTAGCCTTTGGTCACCCAATGCAACTAACCCAATGCACTAACCTTCACTTTGAGTTGCCGGCTGGGAAGATCTGTGTACATGGTGTCCCACTGTTGTACTGTGAGATTCTTCAACACCAAGATGGCTTCAATCACCAGCATGTCTGAGACAGCATCACCAATCGTCTGGCATAGACAGCAAAAAATAAAATAGGAAAGGAAAGGAGAGAAAACCAGTAAAGAAAACCAGTATGGCAGAGGCAGCCTTGATTCCATTTAATAATCTGGATTCTCACACTCAATGAGCCTAAAAATTGCCACATGGCCTACATCCTTAAAAAAATATTATTATTTATTAAATTTGTATACTCTCTTCATCTGAAGATCACTGAGTGTTTCACTATATAAAAGTACAAAATGAGAACACAAAATACATAATAAAAAACAAAGACAAGCCAATAGTAGGTGAAGCTGCTTAAGAAGAGGCCATAGGTTTACCTGAAGGGTGTTTGTGTTGGCACCAGGAAGCAGCTACCACCACCAATGTAATTAGACAAAGGCAATGCCTAAAGCCCTTGACTTGTCCCAGTACTTTCCACTATTCTGCCCCAGAATACCTCAATGTTCAAAGCAGGGTAAGGGAGCACCCCCCACAATCTCACAGTGTAAAGCAAAGGGATTTGGAAATACAAACGCATTATCAGGATCTTGGGAACTATAAAATAAGTCTCCATGCCCCAGAGTCATTTTACAGGGTAGAAAACTAACCCATTATCATCAGATTCAATCTGTCACTAGGGATTGAGCAAGAATTCAAAGAGGAGGTACCTGAATATGTGAGCACTTCTGCTCTAAATTATAACGGGCAACAATCAAAGCAGACCACCTTGAGTCCACTTGCATGCCTTGTCAACTGGTTCTTCCATCCCCAGTTGACAACCCCACCAGCACAAGCATGTAGACTGGAGGGTCCAGGGAGACATCTCACCCTGTGGTGACATTTTCCCATCAGGAAATAATGGTCCTACCAATTACATGATGCAGATGCATCCCAGATTATTAGTTTCCCAATGGTAATTTGCTCTCTTTTTCAATACAGAGGTGTCATCATGTAACATCTTTGAAACTCTTAGTATTAAGAAATTTAAAGGCAAACTTTAGCTCTTTGTCAACATTCCTACCTGATTTATCAAGTCAATAGTATTTTCAAGCATTTTTGCAGCTTCTCTTTTTTGGTTGTTTTTTTCCTCCTTCGCCTGGTATCTTATTTTCTGTTCTGCAGCTTTACTAAACAGTACCTGGAAGGAGGAACATATTCGACAGTCTGAGGGAATGCAGCATGGCCACTGTCACCACCATCTCCCAATTACCACATGGTGATAGTGGTGTATCACTGATGCTTTGAAAGAAAGACTGGTACTCCCCCAAAATGATG